>NC_057799.1:378365399-378372558 GCF_018294505.1 Triticum aestivum | reverse complement strand
CTTAGTGGGCCTTGAGGGGAGAGAGAGGGCAGCAGCCAGGAGGTGGTGCGCCCCCTCCCAGGAGGAATCCTAGTTGGACTAGGAGAGGGGGGCGCAGCACCCTTTCCCTCTCCCTCTCTCTCTCTTTCCTTCCCGCCCTCTTTTCCTAGTAGGACTAGGAAAGGGGAGTCCTACTCCTACTAGGAGGAGGACTCCCCCCTCTCCTTGGCGTGCCTAGGGCAGCCGGCCTCCCCCTTGCTCCTTTTTATACGGGGGCAGGGGGGCACCTCTATACACACTTGATATACGATATTTTAGCCGTGTGCGGTGCCCCCCTCCACCATATTACACCTCGATAATACCGTTGCGGAGCTTAGGCGAAGCCCTGCGTCGGTGGAACATCATCATCGTCACCACGCCGTCGTGCTGACAAAACTCTCCCTCAACACTCGGCTGGATCGGAGTTCGAGGGACGTCATCGAGCTGAACGTGTGTAGAACTCGGAGGTGCCGTGCGTTCGGTACTTGATCGGTCGGATCGTGAAGACGTACGACTACATCAACCGCGTTGTGATAACGCTTCCGCTGTCGGTCTACGAGGGTACGTGGACAACACTCTCCCCTCTCGTTGCTATGCATCACCATGATCTTGCGTGTGCGTAGGAATTTTTTTGAAATTACTACGTTCCCCAACAGTGGTATCAGAGCCTGGTTTTATGCGTTGATGCTATGCACGAGTAAAACACAAGAGAGTTGTGGGCGATATAAGTCATACTGCTTACCAGCATGTCATACTTTGGTTCAGCGGTATTGTGAGATGAAGCGGCCCGGACTGACATTACGCGTACGCTTACGCGAGACTGGTTTCACCGTTGCGAGCACTCGTTGCTTAATGGTGACCGGCGGGTGTCTGTCTCTCTCACTTTAGTTGAACCGAGTGTGGCTACGCCCGGTCCTTGCGAAGGTTAAAACAACACCAACTTGACAAACTATCGTTGTGGTTTTGATGCGTAGGTAAGAACGGTTCTTGCTAAGCCCGTAGCAGCCACGTAAAACTTGCAACAACAAAGTAGAGGATGTCTAACTTGTTTTTGCAGGGCATGTTGTGATGTGATATGGTCAAGACATGATGTGATATATTTTGTTGTATGAGATGATCATGTTTTGTAACCGAGTTATCGGCAACTGGCAGGAGCCATATGGTTGTCGCTTTATTGTATGAGATGCAATCACCATGTAATAGTTTTACTTTATCACTAAGCGGTAGCGATAGTCGTAAAAGCAATTATTTGGCGAGACGACAACGATACTACGATGGAGATCAAGGTGTCGCGCCGGTGACGATGGTGATCATGACGGTGCTTCGGAGATGGAGATCACAAGCACGGTGCTTCGGAGATGGAGATCACAAGCACAAGATGATGATGGCCATATCATATCACTTATATTGATTGCATGTGATGTTAATCCTTTATGCATCTTATCTTTCTTTGATTGACGGTAGCATTATAAGATGATCTCTCACTAAAATTTCAAGATAAAAGTGTTCTCCCTGAGTATGCACCGTTGCGAAAGTTCTTCGTGCTGAGACACCACGTGTTAATCGGGTGTGATAGGCTCTACGTTCAAATACAACGGGTGCAAAATAGTTGCACACGCGGAATACTCAGGTTAAACTTGACGAGCCTAGCATATACAGATATGGCCTCGGAACACAGAGACCGAAAGGTCAAGCGTGAATCATATAGTAGATATGATCAACATAGTGATGTTCACCATTGAAACTACTCCATCTCATGTGTTAATCGGACATGGTTTAGTTGCTTTGGATCACGTAATCACTTAGATGATTAGAGGGATGTCTATCTAAGTGGGAGTTCTTAAGTAATATGATTAATTGAACTTAAATTTATCATGAACTTAGTACCTGATAGTATCTTGCTTGTCTATGTTAATTGTAGATAAATGGCCCGTGTTGTTGTTCCGTTGAATTTTAATGCGTTCCTTGAGAAAGCTAAGTTGAAAGATGATGGTAGCAATTACACGGACTGGGTCCGTAACTTGAGGATTATCCTCATTGCTGCACAGAAGAATTACGTCCTGGAAGCACCGCTAGGTGCCAGGCCTCCTGCAAGAGCTACGCCAGAAGTTATGAACGTCTGGCAGAGCAAAGCTGATGACTACTCAATAGTTCAGTGTGCCATGCTTTACGGCTTAGAACCGGGTCTTCAACGATGTTTTGAACGTCATGGAGCATATGAGATGTTCCAAGAGTTGAAGTTAATATTTCAAGCAAATGCCCGGATTGAGAGATATGAAGTCTCCAATAAGTTCTATAGCTGCAAGATGGAAGAGAATAGTTCTGTCAGTGAGCATATACTCAGAATGTCTGGGTATAATAATCACTTGATTCAACTGGGAGTTCAACTTCCGGATGATTGCGTCATTGACAGAATTCTTCAATCACTGCCACCAAGCTACAAGAGCTTCGTGATGAACTATAACATGCAAGGGATGGATAAGACAATTCCCGAGCTCTTCGCAATGCTAAAGGCAGCGGAGGTAGAAATCAAAAAGGAGCATCAAGTGTTGATGGTCAGTAAAACCACTAGTTTCAAGAAAAAGGGCAAAGGGAAGAAGAAAGGGAACTTCAAGAAGAACAGCAAGCAAGTTGCTGTTCAGGAGAAGAAATCCAAGTCTGGACCTAAGCCTGAAACTGAGTGCTTCTACTGTAAGCAGACTGGTCACTGGAAGCGGAACTGCCCCAAGTATTTGGCGGATAAGAAGGATGGCGAGGTTAACAAAGGTATATGTGATATACATGTTATTGATGTGTACCTTACTAATACTCGTAGTAGCACCTGGGTATTTGATACTGGTTCTGTTGCTAATATTTGCAACTCGAAACAGGGGCTACGGATTAAGCGAAGATTGGCTAAGGACGAGGTGACGATGCGCGTGGGAAATGGTTCCAAAGTCGATGTGATCGCCGTCGGCACGCTACCTCTACATCTACCTTCGGGATTAGTTTTAGACCTAAATAATTGTTGTTTGGTGCCAGCGTTGAGCATGAACATTATATCTGGATCTTGTTTAATGCGAGACGGTTATTCATTTAAATCAGAGAATAATGGTTGTTCTATTTATATGAATAATATATTTTATGGTCATGCACCCTTGAAGAGTGGTCTATTTTTAATGAATCTCGATAGTAGTGATACACATATTCATAATGTCGAAGCCAAAAGATGCAGAGTTGATAATGACAGTGCAACTTATTTGTGGCACTGCCGTTTGGGTCATATTGGTGTAAAGCGCATGAAGAAACTCCATACTGATGGAATTTTGGAATCACTTGATTTTGAATCACTTGGTACTTGCGAACCGTGCCTCATGGGCAAGATGACCAAAACACCATTCTCCGGAACTATGGAGAGAGCAACAGATTTGTTGGAAATCATACATACAGATGTATGTGGTCCGATGAATATTGAGGCTCGTGGCGGATATCGTTATTTTCTCACCTTCACAAATGATTTGAGCAGATATGGGTATATCTACTTAATGAAACATAAGTCTGAAACACTTGAAAAGTTCAAAAAATTTAAGAGTGAAGTTGAAAATCATCGTAACAAGAAAATAAAATTCCTACGATCTGATCGTGGAGGAGAATATTTGAGTTACGAGTTTGGCCTACATTTGAAACAATGCGGAATAGTTTCGCAACTCACGCCACCTGGAACACCACAGCGTAATGGTGTGTCCGAACGTCGTAATCGTACTTTATTAGATATGGTGCAATCTATGATGTCTCTTACTGATTTACCGCTATCATTTTGGGGTTATGCTTTAGAGACGGCTGCATTCACTCTAAATAGGACACCATCGAAATCCATTGAGACGACGCCTTATGAACTATGGTTTGGCAACAAACCAAAGTTGTCGTATCTTAATGTTTGGGGTTGCGATGCTTATGTGAAGAAACTTCAGCCTGATAAGCTCGAACCTAAATCGGAGAAATGTGTCTTCATAGGATACCCAAAAGAGACTGCTGGGTATACCTTCTATCACAGATCTGAAGGCAAGATATTCGTTGCTAGGAATGGATCCTTTCTAGAGAAGGAGTTTCTCTCGAAAGATGTGAGTGGGAGGAAAGTAGAACTTGATGAGGTAACTGTACCTGCTCCCTTATTGGAAAGTAGATCATCGCAGAAATCAGTTTCTGCGACACCTACACCAAGTAGTGAGGAAGTTAATGATAATGATCATGAAACTTTAGATCAAGTCATTACTGAACCTCGTAGGTCAACTAGATCAAGATCCGCACCAGAGTGGTACGGTAATCCTGTTCTGGAGGTCATGTTACTAGACCATGACGAACCTACGAACTATGAAGAAGCGATGGTAAGCCCAGATTCCACAAAATGGCTTGAAGCCATGAAATCCGAGATGGGATCCATGTATGAGAACAAAGTATGGACTTTGGTTGACTTGCCCGATGGTCGGCAAGCCATTGAAAACAAATGGATCTTCAAGAAGAAGACTGACGCTGATGGTAATGTTACTGCCTATAAAGCTCGACTTGTTGCGAAAGGTTTTCGACAAGTTCAAGGGATTGACTACGATGAGACCTTCTCACCCGTAGCAATGCTTAAGTCTGTCCGAATCATGTTAGCAATTGCCGCATTTTATGATTATGAAATTTGGCAAATGGATGTCAAAACTGCATTCCTGAATGGATTTCTGGAAGAAGAGTTGTATATGATGCAACCGGAAGGTTTTGTCGATCCAAAGGGAGCTAACAAAGTGTGCAAGCTCCAGCGATCCATTTATGGACTGGTGCAAGCCTCTCGGAGTTGGAATAAATGCTTTGATAGTGTGATCAAAGCATTTGGTTTTATACAGACTTTTGGAGAAGCCTGTATTTACAAGAAAGTGAGTGGGAGCTCGATAGCATTTCTGATATTATATGTGGATGACATATTACTGATTGGAAATGATATAGAATTTTTGGATAGCATAAAGGGATACTTGAATAAAAGTTTGTCAATGAAAGACCTCGGTGAAGCTGCATATATATTAGGCATTAAGATCTATAGAGATAGATCAAGACGCTTAATTGGACTTTCACAAAGCACATACCTTGACAAAGTTTTGAAGAAGTTCAAAATGGATCAAGCAAAGAAAGGGTTCTTGCCTGTACTACAAGGTGTGAGATTGAGTAAGACTCAATCCCCGACCAATGCAGAAGATAGAGAGAATATGAAAGATGTTCCCTATGCTTCAGCCATAGGCTCTATCATGTATGCAATGCTGTGTACCAGACCTGATGTGTCCCTTGCTATAAGTTTAGCAGGGAGGTACCAAAGTAATCCAGGAGTGGATCACTGGACAGTGGTCAAGAACATCCTAAAATACCTGAAAAGGACTAAGGATATGTTTCTCATTTATGGAGGTGACAAAGAGCTCATCGTAAGTGGTTACGTTGATGCAAGCTTTGACACTGATCCGGACGATTCGAAATCGCAAACCGGATACGTATTTACATTGAACGGTGGAGCTGTCAGTTGGTGCAGTTCTAAGCAAAGAGTCGTGGCGGGATCTACGTGTGAAGCGGAATACATAGCTGCTTCGGAAGCAGCAAATGAAGGAGTCTGGATGAAGGAGTTCATATCCGATCTAGGTGTCATACCTAGTACATCGGGACCAATGAAAATCTTTTGTGACAATACTGGTGCAATTGCCTTAGCAAAGGAATCTAGATTTCACAAGAGAACCAAGCACATCAGAAGACGCTTCAATTCCATCCGGGATTTAGTCCAGGTGGGAGACATAGAAATTTGCAAGATACATACGGATCTAAATGTTGCAGACCCGTTGACTAAGCCTCTTCCACGAGCAAAACATGATCAGCACCAAGACTCCATGGGTGTAAGAATCATTACTATGTAATCTAGATTATTGACTCTAGTGCAAGTGGGAGACTGAAGGAAATATGCCCTAGAGGCAATAATAAAGTATTATATATTTCCTTATATCATGATAAATGTTTATTATTCATGCTAGAATTGTATTAACCGGAAACATAATACATGTGTGAATACATAGACAAACAGAGTGTCACTAGTATGCCTCTACTTGACTAGCTCGTTAATCAAAGATGGTTATGTTTCCTAGCCATAGACATAAGTTGTCATTTGATTAACGGGATCACCTCATTAGGAGAATGACGTGATTGACATGACCCATTCCGTTAGCTTAGCACCCGATCATTTAGTATGTTGCTATTGCTTTCTTCATGACTTATACATGTTCCTATGACTATGAGATTATGCAACTCCCGTTTACCGGAGGAACACTTTGTGTGCTACCAAACGTCACAACGTAAATGGGTGATTATAAAGGTGCTCTACAGGTGTCTCCAAAGGTACTTGTTGGGTTGGCGTATTTCGAGATTAGGATTTGTCACTCTGATTGTCGGAGAGGTATCTCTGGGCCCACTCGGTAACGCACATCACTATAAGCCTTGCAAGCATTGTAACTAATGAGTTAGTTGTAGGATGATGTAGTACGGAATGAGTAAAGAGACTTGCCGGTAACGAGATTGAACTAGGTATCGAGATACCGACGATCGAATCTCGGGCAAGTAACATACCGATGACAAAGGGAACAACGTATGTTGTTATGCGGTCTGACCGATAAAGATCTTCGTAGAATATGTGGGAGCCAATACGGGCATCCAGGTCCCGCTATTGGTTATTGACCGGAGAGGTGTCTCGGTCATGTCTACATAGTTCTCGAACCCGAACGGTCCACACGCTTAAAGTTACGATGACAGTTATATTATGAGTTTATATGTTTTGATGTACCGAAGGTTGTTCGGAGTCCCGGATGTGATCACGGACATGACGAGGAGTCTCGAAATGGTCGAGACATAAATATTGATATATTGGACGACTATATTCGGACACCGGAAGTGTTCCGGAGAAGTTTCGGATTAAACCGGAGTGCCGGAGGGTTACCGGAACCCCCCGGGGAAGTATTGGGCCTTAGTGGGCCTTGAGGGGAGAGAGAGGGCAGCAGCCAGGAGGTGGTGCGCCCCTCCCAGGAGGAATCCTAGTTGGACTAGGAGAGGGGGGCGCAGCCCCCTTTCCCTTTCCCTTTCCCTCTCCCTCTCCCTC
>NC_057799.1:378349407-378365090 GCF_018294505.1 Triticum aestivum | reverse complement strand
ACACACTTGATATACGATATTTTAGCCGTGTGCGGTGCCCCCCTCCACCATATTACACCTCGATAATACCGTTGCGGAGCTTAGGCGAAGCCCTGCGTCGGTGGAACATCATCATCGTCACCACGCCGTCGTGCTGACAAAACTCTCCCTCAACACTCGGCTGGATCGGAGTTCGAGGGACGTCATCGAGCTGAACGTGTGTAGAACTCGGAGGTGCCGTGCGTTCGGTACTTGATCGGTCGGATCGTGAAGACGTACGACTACATCAACCGCGTTGTGATAACGCTTCCGCTGTCGGTCTACGAGGGTACGTGGACAACACTCTCCCCTCTCGTTGCTATGCATCACCATGATCTTGCGTGTGCGTAGGAATTTTTTTGAAATTACTACGTTCCCCAACAGAAGATGCCGCACCAGATGGTGGAGCGGCCGGTCAGCCTCAGCTTGACCGTGCCTGCAGCAATAAGGCACGCGCGGGTGCACCGCCTTCAGCCGGCGATGATCAAGCCAAGACCCGCCAGTCGGCCACTCCTCCAGCCGGCGGCGCCGTCTCCACCGACCAGCCTGGCTCTCTTGCTGCGCCCTTAGTCTAGTCTGCTGCCTCTACTTTCCTATTTTACCACTCTTGGAACAGTATTTTGTTAAGTTTGCACAATTCCACCCACTGGGGGTGTATTCGAACTATATTGACTGCCGGCCTGTTGGGGGCCTTATGTGTAAATATAATTATGCATGCGTTTGGCTTTCCCTTGTTCTTTGCTTTTCATCCTTCGGCTGTTTCCTTTGCCGCCCTCCCTTGGTTGCCGCCTTCCCAGCCAGACAGCTGCACTGCAATCTGTGGCTGGAGAAGTGCTTGGCCAGTTGGGAGGGAAGTACTCTAGCTTTATTGGATTATAGCAAAGTGACTGGGAGGCCGGCCAGCCGGCTGTTTTGACAGCCGGTAGGCGTGGTTGGAGGCCGTCTTTGCGTTATATAAGTTCGTTAGTCCTTAGCCGTTTTTCGTGTGGGCATCCTTTCTGCCTTTGGCTCTTGCCAGTCGGACAGTCGGTTCTTTGAGCTGCGACTTTCGACAAGAGAGGGCTCGGGTGCTGGCACACTACTTGTTTGACTTCAGGTAAAACTTCTAATATAACTTAAGGCGGCCAGTCCCCAGGCCGACTAGTCGAACCCGGTGCCAGATAGGAAATCAAATGCAATAATACATTCATGAGTATGACACTCGTCATTCATAGATAAAGGAGGGCAGTCCCCGAGTGCACCTCGGGGTGCCCGTTTGTCTCATATTTAATATAAAAATGGTAGCATGATACATACTGCTTTCAACTGTAAAATCTTCTCAGGAGGTTTGCGTTCCATGGTCGTTCCGACTCCTTGCCGGAATCATCCCTCTTGCGTGCTCTTGGCTTCCGTGCGTCGATCAGGTAGTAGGAGTGGTTGCCTAGTGCTTTGCTGACGACGAAAGGACCTTCCCAAGGGGCCGAGAGCTTGTGCTGGCCGGCTGTTCGCTGGATCAGCTGGAGCACAAGGTCGCCCTCTTGGAAGGATCTTGGCCTGACCTTTCGTTTGTGGTAACGGCGCAAACCCTGCTGGTAGATGGCTGACCGGCTGAGTGCTAACAGCCGACCTTCTTCCAGCAGGTCGACGCCGTCTTCTCGTGCTTCCTTGGCCTCCGCCTCCGTGTACATGGTGACCCGAGGTGAGTCGAACTCGATGTCAGTTGGGATGACAGCCTCGGCACCATACACAAGGAAGAACGGAGTGAAGCCGGTTGACTTGTTTGGGGTAGTACGCAGACTCCAGAGGACAGCCGGCAACTCGTCGAGCCAGCAGCCGGCCGAGCGCTCCAATGGTACGACCAGTCGGGGCTTGATGCCGGAAAGGATGAGGCGTTTGCTCGCTCGACCTGGCCGTTTGACTGCGGGTGGGCAACGGATGCTAAGTCCAGTCGGATGCCCTGTGTCGCGCAGAAACGTGCCAGGGCTCCCTTGGCAAAATTTGTGCCGTTGTCGGTGATGATGCTGTGCGGCACACCATACCGAGTAGTGATGTCGGCAATGAATGTCACGGCAGTCGGCCCGTTCAGCTTCTTGATCGGCTTCGCTTCGATCCACTTGGTAAATTTGTCCACGGCGACAAGCAGATGTGTCAAGCCGCCGCGGGCTGTCTTGAATGGGCCCACCATGTCCAGCCCCCAGACGGCAAAGGGCCAGGTGAGGGGGATGGTCTTGAGTGCAGAAGCCGGCAGGTGTTGCTTGGAACTGAAGACTTGGCATCCTTTGCAGCATTTGACTATCTCTTTGGCATCTTCCAAAGTAGTCGGCCAGAAGAAACCATGGCGGAAAGCTTTGGCCACAAGTGATCTTGAGGCTGCGTGGTGGCCGCATTCGCCTTGGTGGATATCCTTGAGGATTGCTACACCCTTCTCTGGCTCGGCGCAGTGCTGGAAGACTCCAGTGACGATGCGCTTGACAAGTTCTTTGTTTATTATAGCATATGCTCCGGCTCGGCGTTGCACTAGTCTTGCCGAGATCTCATTAGTCGGCAACTCTCTGTTGACTAGGAAGTTGAGGATGGGTTGGGCCCATGATGGAGCTGTGACTTCTTCTACTGTTAGTACGGCCACTGTGACTCGGGTGGGTGGGTTGGGTGGTGGAGAGTTGGAGTCGGCCACCGCTTCTTGTGTCGCTGCAGTCCTCGTGCCGACTGCTGCAGTCCCCGGGCCGGGTTCTGAAGTCCCCGAGCCTGGTGCGACTACGGCACTCCCCGGGCCGCTTGTCGAAGTCCCCGAGCCGCCTGCTGGGTTCCTCCAATCGGGTCCGGCTGCATCGGGGGCGGGCGGTATGAAGATAGAGTCCGACTCTGGAGACGGCTTGATAGACGGTTTGAGGAGGCGCTGGAGAGAGACAACGGTTGGTATAGCCTGTCGGGTGGAGCCGATTCATGCCAGGGCATCTGCTTGGTCGTTGTCGGCCCGTGGTACGTGAAGGAACTCGCACCCTTCGAAGTACCCACTGATCTGCTGGACGAGGAATCAGTAGCTCGCCATGTTTGCATCCTTGGCGTCCCAGTCGCCAGATGATTGCTGGACCACCAAGTCAGAGTCGCCATAACACAGGATCCGGCATATGCCGAGCTCTTTGGCTAGCCGGAGCCCGTGTATGAGCGCCTCGTATTCAGCCACGTTGTTGGAGGCGGCAAAGTGGATTTGCAGCGTGTATCTGAGCTTGTCGCCTTTGGGAGAGGTGAGGACGATGCCGGTTCCCAAGCCGATGCGCATCTTGGACCCGTCGAAGTGCATCCGCCAATGAGTAGAGTTGGGAACCGGCGGTATGTACTGGGTCTCGGCCCAGTCGACGAGGAAGTCGGCCAACGCTTGGGACTTGATGGCGGTGCGGGGCTGGTAGAAGATTGTGTAAGGTGCCAGTGCAATGGCCCATTTAGCCACCCGGCTAGATGCATCCCGGCTGCCTATGATCTCGGCAAGCGGGGCGGTGCATACGACCATGATGGGATGCTCTTGAAAGTAGGGCTTCAGCTTCTTGGCGGCGAAGTACACTCCATAGCACATCTTCTGGTAGTGTGGGTAGTTTTGCTTTGAGCTGGACAGTACTTCGTTTAGATAATACACCGGCCTCTGGACTAGTTGGGCTCGACCTTCTTCTGGGCGCTGAACTACGATGACTGTACTGACCACTCGGCTAGTTGCGGCAATGTAGAGGAGCATGGGCTCCTTCTCAGTCGGTGCCTCCAGGACAGGTGGAGTGGTCAGCATCTTCTTCAACTCATGGAAGGCTTGGTCTGCTTGGTCATTCCACTCGAAATGAGTGGATTTCTTCATGAGTCGGTACAGGGGGAGAGCCTTCTCTCCTAGCCGGTTAATAAAGCGGTTTAGGGAGGCCAGACACCCAGTGAACTTCTACACGTCTCGCAACTTGGTGGGAATCTCCATTCTTTCAATGGCTTTGATCTTCGCCGGGTTGCACTCAATGCCGCGTTCGGAGACCAGAAAGCCTAGAAGCTGGCCGGCTGGTACTCCGAACACGCATTTCTCGGGGTTAAGCTTGATCTGGAATCGGCGCAAGTTGGCAAATGTTTCTTTGAGGTCTTCCAGCAGGGTGCCGCGGTTCTCTGTCTTCACCACGATATCGTCTACGTAGACGTGGGCATTTCTGCCGAGTTGCTTGAGGAGGCATTTCTGCATGCAACGCTGAAAAGTGGCACCGGCATTCCTCAAGCCGAATGTCATAGTCAGGTAACAGAAAGCTCCGAATGGTGTGATGAAGGCGGTCTTCAGGCGGTCTGCTGGGTCTAACTTAATCTGGTGGTATCCTGAGTAGGCATCCAAGAAACTCAACAGCTCGCATCCGGCTGTGGAGTCTATCACTTGGTCAATCTGTGGTAGAGCAAACGGATCTTTGGGGCAGGCCTTATTGAGGCTGGTGTAGTCTATACACATACGCCATTTGTTGTTCTTCTTCAACACCAAGACTGGGTTGGCAAGCCACTCTGGGAAAAACACTTCCATAATAAAGCCGGCGGCAAGGAGCCGAGCTATCTCTTCTCCTACGATTCTTCTTTTCTCTTCTGACAGTCGGCGGAGAGGCTGCTTGACCGGCTTCATGTCCGCTCGGACGTGTAACTTGTGCTTGGCGAAATCCTTCGGAACACCCGGCATGTCCTTTGGGGACCATGAAAAGATGTCTCGATTCTCACGGAGGAAGTCGATGAGCTCGCCTTCCTATTTGCTGTCCAGGTTTGCACCAATGACTGCAAACCTCTCCGGGTTCTCTGGGTCCAGAGGTATCTTCTTCGTCTCCTTGGCCGGCTGGAAGGAGCCCTGCGCATCATATTCCTTGGGGTTGGGGGACAAGGCCGGCTGCTTGCCGGACATGGCCACAACTCACGCCAGCATCTTCTTCTCTTTTGCCACTACGAGGGACTCGGCCAGCCGGCTGCTGGCTGCAGCGCACTCGATGGACTTCTTGTAGTCACCGGCTACAGTGATGATCCCCTTCGAGCTCGGCATCTTCATCTTCAGGTAGGCGTAGTGGGGCACAACCATGAACTTGCCCAGAGCAGGTCGGCCAAGCAAGGCGTGGTAAGGGCTTTCCAGATCCACTACCTCGAACCAGATTGCTTCTCGGCGAAAGTCATCCTTGTCTCCGAAGAGAACATCCATCTTGATCTTGCCGATCGGGGAACAGGACATGCCGGGTACGATGCCATGGAACACGGTCCGGCTTGGCATGAGCTGCTTCGCCTTGAGGTTCAACTTCTCCATGGTATCGCGGTACAATATGTTGATACTGCTTCCGCCATCAATCAGAACGCGGGAGAATCGGGCAGCCCGCCTCTCTGTTGCAAGGGTGACATCCAGCACCAATGCGTAGGAGCCAGGGGACGGCATCACCTCTGGGTGGTCGGCCCGGCTCCAGTTGATAGGCCTTTCGGACCAATGCATGAACTCGGGGTTGCTGGAGGCGACTGCGTTGACCTCTTGGTGCTGCCGGCGCCGGCTGCGCTTGTCTTCGACCTGGCTTGTGAAGACGACGTAGGCGGCGTGTTCATCAGGGAACTCATCTTGGATGGCTCCGACTGCTGGTCGAGCAGCCGGCTGCTGGGGGGCTGGAGGCGGCGGGCCGGGAGGCGGAGGCGGCACCAGCCCCTCGCCCTTGGAGATCCGGGTGAGCCAGTGGCACTTTCGGGTCGTGTGGTTGGACGGCTTCGCGCCGCTGTGGAATTTGCAGGGGGCATCGAGAGTCTGCTCGTAGGAGAAGGCTGGCTGCCAAGCTGGCCTGCCGCCCTTCTTCTTGGGAGCGGGCCGCTCTTCGGGCTGCTCATCTTCGACCGTGGCCACCTGCCGGCTAGTGGAAGGCGGCATAGGGGCCTTGCGCTTGTGGTCGTTCTTGTAGGGGCGCCGATTGGGGTCGCCAGCCGGCGTCTTAGGAGCCAGAGCGAGCACCTTTCCAGAGGCGTCGACTCGGAGCTCGGTCTTCATCGAGGAGTCGGTCGTGGCGTACTTGTCTGCAATGACCAGTAGCTCGTCGAGGGTAGCCGGCTCGTCGCAGAGGAGTCGGTGCTTGAGGAGGGTGCCCTCTCGGTACCCGGCGGTGAAGTATTCGATGGCTTGAACCTCGTGCACCCCCTCGCAAGAGTTGCGGAGCTCGGCCCACCGCGTGAGGTAGTCGCGGGTCGACTCGCTGGGCCCTTGGACGCATAAGGAGAGCTGGCGGGGCTTGGGAGGCCGCTTGTACGTGCTGGTGAAGTTGCGGACGAAGACTTCCGTGAAGTCCAGCCAGCTGTTGACGCTGAAGGGCTTGAGGCTGTTGAGCCAGGTGCGCGCCGTGCCTTGCAGCATGAGAGGGACGTACTTCACGGCTACGCGCCTGTTGCCGTTCGCTATGCCGACAGCGGTAGAGTAGTCGATGAGCCAATCTTCCGGCTTCACAGAGCCGTTGTACTTGGGCGTGTCTCTGGGGAGCGAGAACCCTTTGGGGAAGGGCTCGTCACGGATGCGGGGGCCAAAGCATGGTGGGCCGACATTGTCTTCTTCTTCTAGCGCCAGGGATCGAGCTAGGCGGTCGATCCGGTGGCGGGCGTCGTTCTCGCCGACTCCTTCGCGGTGGCCCAGTCGGCCACCGAGAGTCGGATGTGTGACAGGCCGCGGGGTGGGGTGTCTCTCCCCACGAGGCGGGGGAGGAGGCGGATTTCCTTGGCGCTCCACCGCCCGAGGGCGGCCTTCCGCGTCGCGCTTGATGGTGATTCGAGTCCGGCTGCGGCTAGCAGCCGGCTCCTTGTCTTTCCTTGCGCGGGCACCGCTCACGGTCGGCGACCGGGATGTCGCGGCGTGCTCTCGGCGTGGGGGAGGACTCTCAGTGCGGGCGCCGGCTTCATGCCGTTCTGCGGCCGCGTCGATCAGCTGCTGGATGCGCCTTGTCATGTAGGGGAGCTCATCGGTCCCCAGCCCATTCAGCTCTTCTGTGGCCGCCTGAGCGGCTCACAGATTCTCGAGTGGTGTGGCGTAGACGGGGCGGTCTGCCCCCAGCATGCTGGCGATGGCCGCGCCGCGCTTCTTGATGAGACCGGCTCGGCTCGGCCCGCCATGCGGCGGCGTACCAAAGGCGGCGCGGTCGACTTCGCGCTGGTGAGCCTAAGTGAGGCGTCTCATGGAGGCTATCTTCTGGCCCTCCGCGATGAGGGTGAGGCGGCGTGCCTCCAGGGTCTCGGTGTCGGCGTCAGCCGGGATGGGGACGGATAAGTCGTGCATCGGCGCTTGTAGGGCATCGTGGGCGTTCTCGCCCGAGTCAGTGACGTGGCTGATGACCAGCACCTCAGTGACAGTGATGATGCCGCTGTCAGCTCGTGGGAGAGGGTCGTCGAAGACTACCACATCGGAGGGGTAGGCATCGAGCGATGCCGTGTCGGAGTCGACAAGCATCGCGTCGGTGGAGCCGATCGACTCCAAGTCCACAGCAAGCTCGCTGGAGACATGAAGCTGGTCGAGGAGGCTGACGAGGCGGCTCTCGGGGCAGTCCGTGCCCGCGTCGGACGCGGGCTCGTCGGAGATGCGAGTCTCGCCAAGAAGATCGGCGAGGTAGCTTGCTGCGCAGGCGTCGTCGACACCTAGCAGCGGTTGGGGTAAGCGCCATCGGGCGCAGCAGGCTGGCTGTGCTCGCGCGGGAGGAAAAGGGTTCCCGTCCAGAACAGGTCTCCGGACGACGGTGCACCTGGCCCCACGGTGGGCGCCAAATGTCGGGTGGTAGGTGCGACATATGCCAACGGATGGCTTCTCATAGTGGGAGCCAGTAAAACGTCGCCGGTGCCTGGAAACGGGATGAGGCGAAGACATGCACGCCGGCGAATCTTACCCAGGTTTGGGGCTCTCCGTGGAGATAACACCCCTAGTCCTGCTCTGCGGGGTCTTCGCATGATCACTAGACCAATACAAGTAGCTACAAGCGCTCCTTGAGCTGTTTGGCTAGAGGAAGAAGAAGGGCAAGGCTAGCTCTCCTTTTCCCTCTATGTGGTGTGTGGAATTCTCTTAGATCAACCCTTTGCATGGGTGTCCCGGGGGGTTTATATAGGCCTACCCCCCAGGGGTACAATGGTAATCCGGTTGGGCGCGGGTCCTAGCCGTCAGCGTCTATGCACGCCGGCTTCTCCGCCGGTCATTGGGGCCCGCCGACCTCTTGGCCGACAGGCCGGCCCCACCACTTGGGGGCTTTGTCGGCGGCTGGTCACTGTTGCCTCGCCTCTGATGACGAGAGCTTTGTTGAGGTAAGCGTGGCTACACTGCCGCCGCCTTGCGGGCTCTCACTGTAGCCTTACCTCGTCTTGTCTCCTTAATGGGGCACATGTTTCGAGGGAGGGAGGTAGCCGGCTGTTAGGAGCCGGCCACACCCCTGGCCGACTAGAGGAGGCCAGGCCGCCTTCGGATGTCTCTCTGGCAAATGGGGCCCGCCGCCTACGGGCCGTACTGGCGCCTGTCGTGGGTGACATCGAGGTCAACACGGCTATAGTGCCACGCCGGACGGGGGATGGCTGGCCCGTACGGCGCCCCGTAGCCATGCCTATTCCGGGATTCAGGGGCAGTGGGCTGTACTGCAGCCACGCCCCATCCTATCACCGTTATGTGGGTACAGTCTTTAGTGGGTGCAGTCTTGGCCGGCTTCTGGGAGCCGGCTTTCTTCATGGCCGGCTTCTGGGAGTCGGCTTTCTTCATGGTCGGCTTCTAGGAGTCGGCTTTCCTCATGGCCGGCTTCTGGAAGTCGGCTCTGGGGATAGCCGGCCAGGGGAAGGCGGCCATATGCTTTGTATGCTTTGAAGGCTTGAATGGCCCGATAATTTTTAAAGATCCAGGGGGAGTAGGTTAGGCTACCCGTGGCCATTTACTCCGACACCGGGGCGGCGGTGGCGAGTTGTTTTGGGGCGGCGAGGCGCCGCTGGGGCCGGCGGTTCGGCCGGTGGTGGCTGGCGGCTCAAGGGGGTGCAGGTTGAAGATGAACTGCATGCCCTCCCTAAACTACATGTCAAGTGCCTCTCTGCTACCATTGCGTTCAGTTTCGACAGTACCATTCAGATTCCACAGTAAATTTCAGTTTCGACAGTTAAGTTCAGAGTCAACAGTTTTTACCTCATCTGTTGTAGTCAGGTGGTTTTTGGTGATGTTAATTTTACATCCATTTTACATCATCTATTGGAGATGCTATTATAATCCCACTTGAGATTGACGACGTCTGTCTTGTGCTGCTTCAACCTTGACGTCTTACGGCTCACCAGAGCTGCTCCAATGACAGAACGATCCATCACAACAGAGCAGTGCCCTGGACGCTGTCTATAGATTCCTCAGATCTCCCTCCACACCTCCGACAGCCACCTCTGCCTCAACTGCTTTAGCGACCAACCCAATGATGCTGAGGTCGACACGGCTACGGCAAAGAGGTTGTACACTTGTTGCATCACTTATTACTATACATTCACGTCGATCCATTAGGGCTATTTTGGTTCAACGGAAAAACGTCGATCCACTGGTTGTTACCATCACTCTAAATTTCTGCATGCTCTCCTTACATAATCTCACCATATTTTTTTCGTATGCATGTCAGATATTGTACACAGTCATGCTGAACATGTAGAGAAAAAGAGAAGAGTTTTGCGCGGCAATACAATGTCATGCAGACATCGCTCCATGGTGGGTTCAATGGCAAACCCTCCCCACCCCTCTCCAGATTGTAATCCAGAGGAAGATATCCGTTCTGAGGCGGATTCAGACGCCGCTGACCACTCCTATTTACCCCCAAGGTGTTTGCTCTACCTTGGCATGATGATGTTAGTCATATCATGCATATGTTGCCTTGCAGTGCCTACTTTTGACATCATATATGTCATCTGCTTAGTTTAGACATGTTCTGTAATGCCACCTGTTTAGTTTCTATATCATATATGGGAATTATGCAGTCTCATGTCTTTTAGCCAGCCATAATATATGTAAAATGTGCAATGCCATCCTGTTTAACCAGGCATCATATATTTGAATGATATCTTGCCCATGCTTTTCTTCATTACATTTCCATTTGTCGACAATGTTTGTACATTAAACTACTCTTCCTGTGAATCAGCCATTTGGGTGGGAGATGGAAAAATGTGGAGTGAAAACAAGGCCTTCAGAGCAGACAGTGCTACCTGTCGAAGCAGATCTCTTGCCGGGTCCCGATAGCTCCTCAGAGATGGATTCAGAGACAGATGACCAGTCCTATTCCCCCACTGAGGTGTATGCTCTAACTTGGCACGGTTATACTGCTCATATCATGCATATGGTGTCTTGCATTGCATAGTTTAGACATCATATACACAATATTCAACACCATGTTCTTAGTTCAGACATCATATCGAATGCCCTCTGTTTAGCATATAAATCACATATGTGAATTAAATGATGCGATCCTGATTACTTAGATAACATGTAGGTGAATTATGTCATGCGATCCTGTTTAGTTATTCATCATATCTTTGAATTATGTTATGCTATGCTATCCAGTTTAGATAGACATCATATATGTGAAATTATGTCATGCTATCCGTTTTAGTTAAACAATATACATGTCAACTATTTCATGCCCTCTTTTTTCCACACTGTCTATTGCATCTGTCTCTCATACAATGTCTGTACATTCAACTATGTTTCCTGTTTATCAGCCATTTGAATTGGAGCGGGTGATGCCAGTATCTAGCGGAATAAAAACACGGTCTTCAAATAAAATAGTGCTACCTCTTGGTGGAGATAGCACCCCGGTTGTACATGCACAAGAACCAGCCCTACCACACATAACCCAAACTCTCGCAGATTATACCCCTACTGCGATGGACAGAGAACCAGCTTCACCCAATCTAACCCCAACCCCAGCCGATAGTAACCCAGTTCCTGTTGACAAATCACCATCTCCACCACAGAGCTCCCAAAAAAAGTAGTTAGTAAGGCAACTCCAGTGCCCAAAGGGCCAGTACTATCACGGCGAACCCCAACTCCACCAGTTAGTACGCCTATTCCTGTGGAGGAAGCACAACCAGCTAGTCGTAGTTTAGCATCTATCGCATTTGATGTTGTTAAATCGTATGTGCGTATCTTCCCATCTTGGAAATATTATACTGAAGATGAAGGAAAATGCCAGTTGCAGGTGTTTGTCCAGGAGTTATGTGTAAGTAATGTTATTCATGGCAATTACTTTGCTTCGTCCCATACATCCTACCTCCATGATGGTTCTAATACAGCAATTTTTTCCATTTTTCTCTATAGAGAAGGACCGATTTGGAAACTCAGGATGAGGTAACCTGTGCTAATACCTCTGCTATCTTCAAGAATGCTTGGTGGCAGTATCGGAATTCCTTGAAGAAAACGTACTTCACCGGCAAAGAAACTCATCAAATTCCCTTACGTTCTCCTGAGACACATTTACTGGACAATGACTGGGAACGCCTTGTTCTGTACTGGTCTCGAACCAAGAATGTGGTAAGGTCTATGAGCTCATTTTCTATTTTTTTAGTATTATATTCTTGCGTCTTACTGTACTCTGTTCATGTAGAACAAGTGCCTAAACCTGAAGAACAACTGTTCTAATTTAAGATTCCATTGCTATCATAGTTCAAAAAAGCGCTAGGCGTTAATTGTGCGTTTTGCCACCGCCTTGCGCTTTACTGACCAAAGCGCGTGCTTATGCGTAGTTATGCACAGATTATGCGTAGTTATGCGCAATGCGTTTTGCCAACGCCTAGAGCCTAGGCGCGCTTAAGCGCTCGCTTAGGCGCGCCTTTTTTAACTATGATTGCTTTGCTCTTGTATCACTATATTTACTCATACAAACTTATTTTTAAATTGAAGGATCCAATCGAAACTCCAATGGCACAGCAGGTATGTTCACGCATGTTTCTTTAAGAGGTTTGCTCTTATCAATAGCTCTGTTGATTTCAATTTCAATTGTGTATACAGTTGACTTTCATATCATGAACATTACTAGCATCACAACAGAGCCAATAGTGTTGTTGTACATGTAGACCCGTAGTACCCATCTGAAATCTTGTTGTGCCGTGTAGTTTCCCACGCTTTGTATTCTTTCACTGCTGCTTTGTCTTGAACTGATATGATTTGAACCGTGTCTCTATTTTGATTTGGCAAGACAATGCAGTGACCATAGGACATAGATATATGTTTGTTTGATGCTTTTATTATGTACTAGTACTTGGCAATAGAAGACTTGGTAGTTTAATCCTGTCCACCTTACTAATGAACTGGTTCACCGAAATGAGTTTCATATACTAGTACATGCTAAACTTGTTATGTGTCTACTTGTTTCTTCTTTTAGAATGCTGACAGAATATTGGGGAAGAGTGCCTTATTAAGCAATGGTAAAGGAAGTAATGCAGATAAGGTTCAGGATAGTGACACATCCTTGTTGGTCTCCAAGAAAGCTGATAAAATAGCTAAGGAAGACTATCTTGAAGACAGCGAGACAACCCCAAAGTCCTGTCTTGGTTTAGTGTTCGAGTTATTGGCCAGTACCGCTTGCACAAGCTATTCAAACTCACTGTCTGAATCAGTTCGGTTTCTTGAGTCTCAACTACAAGCTGAAAGACATCGATCAGCTGTGCTGCGACAAGAAGCGGAAGGACTGCGGAAGTCCCTGGAGCATTCAGATGCATACTTTCTGGCGCAACAGCAAGCGTTGGAGGATTTTAGCGCCAAACAGGGCAAAGCTAATCAGCTTGCTAAGCTTATTGCCAGCATGGTGGATACCCAGGATAACGTTTCTTGAGCTCTTCTGAAGTTGTTTCAGTTATGCTCTTGTTTTGCTGCCGCATTTATTTGCACTGGTGGCCAATTTTGACGGCCAGTGTATGTAATGTGCTGCTTTGTTCCCTATATTTGCACTGGTGGCGAACTTTGATGCCCAGTGGATGTAATATGTGTAATAGCGGTAATAGGCTGGCATTAATTGCTTGCTTATTTATTTCCTTATTGTCTTGTTTAGTTGTTTGCTTGTAGTCACTGCAATTCTTTTTCTATTTTTTTCTAGTGGCCACAATAGCCTATTTTTGGAAACTAGGCCAAAATAATCGTGGCAACACACGGACTGTTGTAACCATGGGCCTCCTGCAAGCCGTATGATCCATGGGCCTTCGTCCGGCCGTAGGATCCATCGGCCTTCTATACGGGCCTTAGGGTCCATGGGCCTTCTACAGGCCGTAGGGTCCATGGGCCTTCTACGGGCCGTACGATCCATGGGCCTTCTACGGGCCGTACTATCCATGGGCCTCATACGGGCCATAGGATCCATGGGCCTTCTACGGGGCGTATCATCATTTCGCCAATCATGGGCCATACTGTTCGTGGACCATAACGGGCCGTTAATAGGCCGTATTTGATAACTCTATGAAAACAGCCCAACGGTTTTTTTTGACATGAAAACGGCCCAACGTATTAACGGTCCGCAAACGGGCCGACTGTAACGACGGGCTGAATTTGGCCCACAAGCAGAAAATGACAGTAATGGGCCGTATGTAACTGAATGCTGCAAATGAACCCAAGAATCAATGGGCCCTGAGAAGGCCGAAAGATAACTTGGGCTGGAAACGGCCCAGTGGAATAACGGGCCGTTAATGTGTATAAAGTGATACACTATTCATTACGGGCCAGTTTCACCACGGGTCGTTAATGGGCCAAGAGTTACAAAGGTCCTCATATGGGCCGAAAGAAGTCATGGGCCACACATGGGCCGGAAGTTAAAACGGGCTGAATCATATTGGACGGCCCAGATGAAGCTACTGGGCCTAATTCGGATAGGGCGTAACGGGCCCTGGGTTAGCGGGCTGTAAATGGGCTATATGCGAACTGGCCATTAACAGGCTTTTCGTGGGCCGGCCCGCCACCTTTTGACCAAGTCAAACAGGCCGGCCTTTTCACAGGAATGGGCCTCTGTTGGGCCATGCCATGTGTCGCCGTATCATAGGTGCCTTCGGTCCAATGAGCGGATGACATCTGTCCCAACGGTGAGCCGACACGTGTTTCCTCCAGCCAATGATGATTTTACACGTGGAAAATCCCCATTGGTCAGGGCTGTTAATGGGTTATCGGATCCAAAACCCGACCCGATAGCTTAACGGCATTCCGTTACGGTGGATGCCACATGTCGGTCACCCTTGACGAAAGCACTTCTGTGACGCGCGATTTATCATCATGGAAGTGGACACTTCTGTGATGATAATTTTGGTAATGTCATGGAACACTTCTACGACAGCACAGGTATGACTATCTTGATTCTGTCATAAATTTGTCATGGATGTACATGCATGACAAAAAACGCGACCTACTGTGACAAACACGTATCATCACGGAAGTGTATTTTTTTGTAGTGCTGTCTGCAGGTCACATCAACCTAAAAACTATACACACCACACATTCCAGGGCAAAATTAACAGCTATCAAAATACATACAACTTATAAAGTCGATACGACAACACCTATACAACCTAAAAACCGGATCTGTTAAAACATCATCCAAATTACAGGGAAAATCACCTGCATTCAACTTGTCCGGACTGGATGATGTACCCATTGAGATCTACAAACCTAAAATCTGCCGAACCAGATCTGCAAGACACATGAAAAAAATTAGGGCTCTAACCTATTTCAGAAACGAAGCACGCCATACAAAGCAAAACACGTACCAGCAAACACAAAATCTGCCACGGAATCCAGTGTCACTGTCATGAACCGGTCGTTCAAGAGCAAAGGAACCCTAGATAATCCAGCCTGAGACAGCAAGAGAGCAATAGCTTAGAAATACAGGAAAAATCTGTACACAAGGGGACGAAAGGGCGGTCGATGGCAGAGCAAACGGAGCAAAATGAGCACCCAGACCTCTGCCCCTGGGGTTCAACCCGCCGGTCGACGCTCCCGCGGCGAAACAGGTGAAGCAACTTCTATGCGAGAAGAGAAGAAGAGGGGAACGAAGAAGGAATCGATTTGTGGAGGGGATCGGAGCAGAACAGGGGAGAGCGGATGTTAAAAGGTGAGTGGGAGAAAACCGACGGCTAAAGCCCACAACAGTGGCAAAGACCACTATCTCTGGGCAGTTACTAAAGATAATAGGAAAAATTAAATACAATAAAAAAAATTAATATAGAGGGAGAAAACAAACGGCTAAAGTACAAATAATAACTCACAGCAGTAAAATAAAAATTATCAAAAAAGTACAAATGAAATAATACTTCATAACGGTGCTGGTTTTTTCCCTAAAAAAAGATAAGATACGGACTCGCTTCCGCATGCGACACAGTGTTGTCGCCTGCTACGGCTCGTTCCTGGCTCGGCCTCGCTGGGATGCGACGCCCTCCCCTCCCCTCCCCCCGGCTTGGCCTCACGCTAATGCGGCAGTGCGCTCGTTTGACAGGCGTGGTGTCGTTATTCTGTTTCCCCCCACACTCCTAAGATAAGATAATTGGGGCAAGTCCATACAAGGAAGATGTGTCAGTACAACTATGCCCCTCGGTGCGGGGGAAAGTCATGTTACGGACTCACCTCCGCATGCGACGCTGCGGCACGCCGCGTCGTCACCTACTACGGCTCGTTCCTGGCTCGGCCTCGCCGGGATGGGAGAGGGGGGAACCCCCTCCCCCCCGGCTCGGCCTCA
>NC_057799.1:378346998-378348275 GCF_018294505.1 Triticum aestivum | reverse complement strand
AGTGTGGTTATTCTATCCCCCCCCCCACACACCCCTAAGATAGATAATGGGGGCAAGTCCATACAAGGAAGATGTGTCACTACAACTATGCCACTCGGTGCGGTGCTTGTTTTCCCCCTAAAAAGATAAGATAATGGGGGCAAGTCCATACAAGGAAGATGTGTCAGTACAACTATGCCGCTCGATGCGGTGCTGTTTTCCCCCCTAAAAAGATAAGATAATGGGGGCAATTCCATACAAGGAAGATGTGTCAGTACAACTGTGCCCCTCGGTGCGGTGCGGTGCGGGGGCAAGTCATGTTACGGACTCGCCTCCGCATGCAACGGCGCGGCACGCCGCGTTGTCACCTACTATGGCTCGTTCCTGGCTCGGAGTCGCCGGGATGGGAGAGGGGGGGCCGACCCCTCCCCCCCGGCTCGGCCTCGCGCTAACGCGGTAGTGCGCTCATTTGACAAGCGCATTGCGGTTATTCAGTTCCCCCCACATGCACCCACACACCCCGAAGATAAGATAAATGGGGCAAGTCCATATAAGGAAGATGTGTCGGTACAAATATGCCCTCGGTGCGGTGCGGTGTGGGGGCAAGTCATGTTATGGACTCGCCTCCGCATGTGACGCCGCTGCACGCCACGTCGTCGCCTGCTACGGCTCGTTCCAGGCTCGGCCTCGCCAGGATGGGGGAGGGGGGGTCCCGACCCTCCTCCCTCCCGGCTTGGCCTCGTGCTAACACGGCAGTGCGCTCGTTTGACAGGCGCAGTGCGGTTATTCTGTCCCCCCAAACCCCTAAGATAGATAATGGGGGCAAGTCCGTACAAGGAAGATGTGTCAGTACAACTATGCCCCTCGGTGCGGCGCTAGTTTTTCCCCCAAAAAAGATAAGATAATGGGGGCAAGTCCATACAAGGAAGATGTGTCCATACAACTATGCCCCTCGGTGCGGTGCTGGTTTTTCCCTTAAAAAAGATAAGATAATGGGGGAAAGTCCATACAAGGAAGATGTGTCAGTACAAGTATGCCCCTCGGTGCGGTGTGGTGTGGTGTGGGGGCAAGTCATGTTACGGACTTGCCTCCGCATGCGACGCCGCGGCACACCGCGTCGTCGCCTACTATGGCTCGTTCCTGGCTCGGCCTCGCCGGGATGGGAGAGGGGGGACCCCCTCCCCCGGCTCGGCCTCGCGCTAAAGCGGCAGTGCGCTCGTTTGACAGGCGCAGTGAGGTCATTCTGTCCCCCCCACACCCAGCCACACACCCCTAAGATAGATAATGGGGGCAAGTCC
>NC_057799.1:378341723-378344847 GCF_018294505.1 Triticum aestivum | reverse complement strand
CTAACGCGGCCTTGCACTCGTTTGACAGGCGCAGTGCGGTTATTCTGTTTCCCCCCACACGCACCCAGACACCCCTAAGATAGATAACGTTGACAAGTCCATACAAGGAAGATGCGTCAGTACAACTATGCCCCTTGGTGCGGTGCGGTGCTGGTTTTCCCCCTAAAAAGATAAGACAGTGGGGGCAAGTCCATATAAGGAAGATATGTCAGTACAACTATGCCCCTCGGTGCGGTGCGGTGCGGGGGCAAGTCATGTTACGGACTCGCCTCCGCATGCGACGCCGCGGCACGCCGCGTCGTCGCATGCTACGACTCGTTCCTGGCTCGGTCTCGCCGAGATGGGGGAGGGGGGTCTCGACACCCCTCCCCCCAACCCGGCCTCGCGCTAACGCGGCAGTGCGCTCGTTTGTCAGGCGCGGTGCGGTTATTCTGTCCCCCCACACGCACCCACACACCCCTAAGATAGATAATGGAGGAAAGTCCATACAAGGAAGATGTGTCAGTACAACTATGCCCCTCGGTGCGGTGCGGTGCGGTGCTGGTTTTCCCCCTAAAAAAGATAAGATAATGGGGGCAAGTCCATCCAAGGAAGATGTGTCAATACAACTATGCCCCTCGGTGCGGTGCGGTGCGGGGGCAAGTCATGTTACGGACTCGCCTCGCATGCGACGCCGTGGCACGCCGCGTCGTCGCCTGCTACGGCTCGTTCCTGGCTCGGCCTCGCCGAGTTGGGGGATGGGGGGTCCCTCCCCCCGGGTAGGCCTCGCATTAACGCGGTAGAGCGCTTGTTTGACATGCGCAGTGCGGTTATTCTGTCCCCCCCCCCACACGCACCCACACACCCCTAAGATAGATAATGGGGGCAAGTCCATACAAGCAAGATGTGTTAGTACAACTATACCCCTCGGTGCGGTGCGGTGCGGTGCTGTGTTTTCCCCTAAAAAAGATAAGATAATGAGGGCAAGTCCAGACATGGAAGATGTGTTAGTACAACTATGCCCCTCGGTGCGGTGCGGTGCGGGGCAAGTCATGTTATGGACTCGCCTCCGAATGTGACGCCGCGGCACGCCGCGTCATCGCCTGCTACGGCTCGTTCCTGGCTCGGCCTCGCCAGGACGGGGGAGGGGGTCCCTCCCCCTCCCCCCGGCTCGGTCTCACGCTAACACGGTAGTGCGCTCGTTTGACAGGCGCACTGCGGTTATTCTGTTTCCCCCCACACGCACCCAGACACCCCTAAGATAAGATAATGGGGGCAAGTCCATACAAGGAAGATGTGTCAGTACGACTATGCCCCTCGGTGCGGTGCGGTGTGGTGTGGGGGAAAGTCATGTTACGGACTCGCCTCCGCATGCGACGCCGTGGCACACCGCGTCGTCGCCTGCTTCGGCTCGTTCCTGGCTCGGCCTCGCCAGGATGGGGAGGGGGGTCCCGACCCCTCCCCCTGGCTCGACCTCGCGCTAACGCGGCCGTGCACTCGTTTGACAGGCGCAGTGCGGTTATTTTGTTTCCTCCCACACACTCCTAAGATAGATAATGGGGCAAGTCCATACAAGGAAGATGTGTCAGTACAACTATGCCCCTCGGTGCGGTGCTGGTTTTTCCCTAAAAAAGATAAGATAATGGGGGCAAGTCCATATTAGGAAGATGTGTCAGTACAACTATGCGCCTCGGTGACGTGCTGGTTTTTCCCCTAAAAAAAGATAAGATAATGGGGGCAAGTCCATACAAGGAAGATGTGTCAGTACAACTATATGCCCCTCGGAGCGGTGTGGTGCGGGGAAAGTCATGTTACGGACTCACCTCCACACGCGACGCTGCGGCACGCCGCGTCGTCACCTGCTACTGCTCGTTCGTGGTTCGGCCTCGCCGGGATGGGGGAGGGGTCCTGACCCCCCTCCCCCCGGTTCGGCCTCGCGCTAACGCGGCAGTACCCTCGTTTGACAGGCGCAGTGTGGTTATTCTATTCCCCCCCGGCACACACCCACACACCCCTAAGATAGATAATGGGGGCAAGTCCATACAACGAAGATGTATCAGTACAACTATGCCCCTCAGTGCGGTGCGGTGCTGGTTTTTCCCCTAAGAAAGATAAGACAATGGGGGCAAGTCCATATAACGAAGATGTGTTAGTACAACTATGCCCCTCAGTGCGGTGCGGGGGCAAGTCATGTTACGGACTCGCCTCCGCATGCGATGCCGCGGCACGCCGCCTCGTCGCCTGCTATGACTCGTTCGTGGTTCGGCCTCGCCGGGATGGGGGAGGGGGGTTCCGAACCCCTCCCCCTGGCTCGGCCTCGCACTAACGCGGTCGTGCACTCGTTTGACAGGCGCAGTGCGGTTATTCTGTTTCCCCCCCGCACACTCCTAAGATAGATAATGGGGCAAGTCCATACAAGGAAGATGTGTCAGTGCAACTATGCCCTCAGTGCGGTGCTGGTTTTTCCCTAAAAAAATAAGATAATGGGGGCAAGTCCATCCAAGGAAGATGTGTCAGTACAACTATGCCCCTCGGTGCGGGGCGGTGCTGATTTTCCCCTAAAAAAAGATAAGATAACGGGGGCAAGTCCATACAAGGAAGATGTGTCAGTACAACTATGCCCCTCGGTGCGGTGTAGTGCGGGGGCAAGTCATGTTACGTACTTGCCTCCGCATGCGATGCCGCGGCATGCCGCGTCGTCGCCTGCTACTGCTCGTTCCTAGTTCGGCCTCGCCGGGATGGGGGAGTGGTCCCGACAGGCGCTCGTTTGACAGGCGCAGTGTGGTTATTCTGTTCCCCCCGGCACGCACCCACACACCCCTAAGATAGATAATGGGGGCAAGTCCATACAACGAAGATGTGTCAGTACAACTATGCCCCTCGGTGCGGTGCGGTGCTGGTTTTTCCCCTAAAAAAGATAAGACAATGGGGGCAAGTCCATATAAGGAAGATGTGTCAGTACAACTATGCCCCTCGGTGCGGTGCGGTGCGGGGACAAGTCATGTTACAGACTCGCCTCCGCATGCAACGCCGCGGCACGCCGCGTCGTCGCCTGCTACTGCTCGTTCCTATCTCGGTCTCGCCGGGATGGGGGAGGGGGGGTCCCGACACCCCTCCCCCCAGCTCGGCCTCTCGCTAATGCGGC
>NC_057799.1:378309763-378340978 GCF_018294505.1 Triticum aestivum | reverse complement strand
TGCCCCTCGGTGCGGTGCGGTGCGGGGGCAAGTCATGTTACGGAGTCGCCTCCGCGTGCGACGCCGCGGCACGCCGCGTCGTCGCCTGTTACGGCTCGTTCCTGGGTCGGCCTCGCCGGGTTGGGGGAGGGGGGTCCGGACCCCCTCCCCCCGGCTCGACCCCGTGCTAACGCGGTAGTGTGCTCATTTGACAGGCGAAGTGCGGTTATTCTGTTCCCCCCACACGCACCCATGCACCCCTAAGATAGATAGTGGGGGCAAGTCCATACAAGGAAGATGTGTTAGTACAACTATGCCCCTCGGTGCGGTGCGGTGCTGGGTTTTCCCCTAAAAAAAGATAAGATAATGGGGGCAAGTCCATACAAGGAAGATGTGTCATTACAACTATGCCCCTCGGTCCGGTGCGGTGCTGGTTTTTCCCTAAAAAGAGATAAGATAATGGGGGCAAGACCATACAAGGGAGATGTGTCAGTACAACTATGCCTCTCGGTGTGGTGCGGTGCGTTGGCAAGTCATGTTACGGACTCGCCTCCGCAGGCGACGCCGCATCACGCCGCGTCGTCGCCTGCTACGGCTCGTTCCTGGCACGGCCTCGCCGGGATGGGTGCTAACGCGGCAGTGCGCTCTTTTGACAGGCGCAGTGCGGTTATTCTATTCCCCCCACACAAGCACTACGCCAAGCACCATAAAAAAGATAGATGTTCTTCGGTCTATACAAAAAAATCTATTAGTACAAATATGCCACTCGGTGCGGTCCCTATATATCTTACCCAGATATTCATTTAAAAATAAAAAAAAAGCCGAGAAAGAATGGCAACAAAGAGAAAGCGAGGGAAACACATTATAAAAAAAGATGTGAGTTCAAGTAGAGGACAACATTCAGTACTTAAAAAAATGCTTATATTAGGCAAAAAAATCATAAAAACTAGAAAAGAAAAAATGCTAAGAATCAAAAATACTGACCGCCCCAAGGGATAGGCCGGCCCAACGCAGGTTTGTACTAGGACTCAAGCCAACCACGAAACAACCGGCGAATCCTTTGTAAACCAGTCTGCAGGGGCCACCCCACCAGGGCCCACAGGTCATGACAGAGGGCGAGGGCCGTGTATAAGTGCTCAGGTAAGTATTCAGAGGAGTTTGACCAGTGAGCCTCGGCTGCGCTTATAAACAAGTCTAGAGCCCTGTCATGACCGGAAATTTTCGGGATATTAATTTCCCAAAAGAAACGGTCTTTGTGCTCACCAGCCCCAGGATTTACTGTTAGCTGATGAGACACCAACTTGATACAATAATTCCAAGCGAGTGCAAAATATGTAGTACAAGACCATTGTGGCCTAGGAGTACAACACTTGGTTTCTAGTGATTGATGGCGGAAGCGGTTTGCGGTTCATCTGCATCTATGGGACTCCATTTCCCACAAGAACAGCTGACCAGGATAACTCCTATCTTCACGAGGCCGCTATCATCATAGCATAGGCTCCGGGGCTGTTATTGCAAGGCTCTCTCCACGCAAGAAATCTGGCCAAGACAATAGCCAGGGACAAGCCAGTGAGTACGTTTGAATGTACTCGCAAACATTAAGAACACGGGTATAATATAACAAGAGATAATCATACTCCGAAACATTTTATGATGATAAGTGTGCCATGAAGTAAACGAAAATCTGTGATGCACGCGTGCGGTTAAAACATGAGTATGCAATACGGGAGTAGAAATGGAATGCACTGAGCGAGTGTCTGAAAAGACTCCTCGAAAGGTTGCAAATAAAATGACAATGCCGCAGTCGGGTGTTTGAGCGACACCACATAAGGGGCTTATAAAGAATAAATAAATATCAAACATGCCACAGTCGGGCGTCTGAGCGACACCACATAAAGGGCTTATAAAGGATAAATAAATATCAAACATGCCACAGTCGGGCGTCTGAGCGACACCACATAAAGGGCTTATAAGGATAAATAAAGATCCAACATGCCGCAGTCGGGCGTCTGAGCGACACCGCATAAAGGGCTTATATAAGAATAATCATAGTGAATATCCAGGAGGTAGAACCGTCCCAGGGGTACTCAATAATTCAGGAAAAATAACTGGTTAGTCCATAATAATAATAAACAAAATCCTCATGTGTCACAGGTCATAAACAAAAATCTAGTCTAGCCGTTTCTCCATCCGAAGACCGTCACTGAGCTCTAGCTAATTCGTTGTCCATCCGAATACCGTTACTATGATCCAGTTAGCCGTGTCTCCATCCGAAAACCGTCACTAGATTCAACTCCGACTGTGGTCCTTACTCATGAACATGGCTATCCAAATAGATATGACCTCTGCAGAGGGTGTACTCTTTACCCACGAATAACGGATTTATTTAGCCCATCGGGACTAATTCCGCCTACGGCCTTTTAATTGAAAACACGCCCGACCTACACACACCAGCTTAACTCACCGGTGTCTGGAATCACCCACGACACCTGCCAAGCAAAACTCTAAGTGGGGAGGCTACAACCTCGACGTAGCATGGGATCAAATTTATATTCGCGCGCTCTAAGGGGTGCCCCCCTCTCGGTCCCAACCGGAAACACCCATGCCCCCGGACCAGGTGGCATGCCTACCGGAGGCCTCCGGTATCTTCCACCATGGCCTCTCTGTACGGTGTGTGCTTTGGTAAGGGGTTGACAACTTACTGAACCGTACCCTACCCGTGGCAGGGACAAGTGGTAGCACAAATCAAGTAGGGGAAAGTCACTGAACGAGGCTCGACTTACGACCGACTCAGGTGGTCCAAGTATTCTCCGAAAGATAGCATAACCAAAATATTCCCATAACAGATAGAGTCATCGCTCCCCAAAACCCCTCATGCCATACCGGACACACTCGTCCCGACGAGGCACTAGGGAAAAGCTCGTGTCTACCCAAGACCACGACTCTCCCGGCTTCCTTCCGGTATACATGAGTAGCTCATGAGGATGATCACTAACACCAGCACATCCAGTACTAACCACAAAACATCTTCAATATGTACTCACGCGTGGGACTGATCGATACATAGAAATAAAGCATGCTCCAAAGTGGTGTTGTACCAGTATCAAAACACCACACAAAATATTATGCCAGAGTTCAGACAAGAGAATGCAAAGGGTGCACTTTTTGAAAGCTTTCTCTTCTCTCCATTATCCTATTTTGAAAAATATTCAAATAACAAATATTACAAACACAGTACAAAAAGTTGTCCCAAATATTTTTGAAATAAATCTTAAAATAAACTAGATGAAATTTGAGAGAGGTAGGAAAAAGAATCAACTCATTTGGGGTTTTATTTTAAAAGTTATAGCTAGTCAAAGATCAGTCAAACTTCTGTTTTTAAATAAAACCAGAGAAGAAAACGTTTCGGGAGAAATACGCTTTCGCAGCAGAGGAGACGTACTCGGGACTTATACGCCTTCACTTAAACAGAGGAGACGGCGCGCGGGTCACTGACAGTGGGTCCAGAGGGCCCACTGGTCAGGTTTGACCGTTCTTCCCCGTCCCTCCTCTCCTCTGCCCGAGGGGAGCGGGACTCCGGCGATCGCCGGCGACGAACGACAGCTCCTCGAGTGCACCTGAGGGCAGGGATGGACCGGCCAGACCGAGGCGGTCCTCTTGGTGGTCGCTGGGTCGATGGTGGTGGGAAGAGTCGTCGGCGGCGAGCTCCGCGGCGGAGAGGGCTACGGGGGTGGAGTGCGATTTGGGCTCCGGTGGTCTCCGATCAAGGCTGAGGCGCTGGGCAGCTCCGCAAGAGCAAGAGGAAGCGACTGGTGGCGTTGGATGGGCGGGGGAGGTTCTGGCTGCGGCGTATTGCACCGGAGCGCAGCGGCGACCGAACCGGCCGGAGTTGGGGAAGCTGGCCTCTCCCGGCGAATCCACAGCTAGGGGAGAACTAGGAGGAAGGCTTGAGGTTGCCTGAGGTCTTGAACGAGCTCGGGGACCCCTTAAATAGGCGCTCGAGGCTAGACCGCGGCGGCTGTGGATAAGATCGCCGGCGACAGCCGTGCTGTAGCTGCAGGGCGACGTGGCGGCGACGAGCGCTTGTCGACGAGCTTCGGGATAAGCTTGAGCTGTTCATAGGGGCAGCTGGCGCGCTGGTGTGGTTTGGGCGGCGCCGTCCATGGCAGAGGCTCGCTACCGACGCCGGCGTGCCGCCAAACGCTCTGCCAGCGGCGCTGTAGGGCGCCGGTGGTGGCGTGGGGGTGGGCGAGGCTAGTGCGCTGCTCAGCAGGCGAGCAGGGGCCAGGGACGGGTCGCGTCGAGTGCGGCAGTGCGACGCGGCGGCTCAGTGCGCGCGCGTGCAAAACGTGCGCTCTGGGCGCGCCCAGAGCACGCACGGGACATGCTCGACGAAATGCCAGGGCGGTCTAGAGCGTGAGGGTGGGGCTGGTAATTAACAGGACTGGGATAGAGATAGCTAGGAGTTTAGTGGACAAGGTTGCTGGGTCAGGGGATCAAGTCCACCGTGCAAACTAAAAACTCAAGTCAAAACAGACTGTGCACACCAACTGTTCGACAGAATGCCAAGTGCACTTAGGCAACTCTTGTAGTGGTCAAAATCTCCAGATCAGGGTCTCTCTAGATGCAGAAGATGATGGTAAGATCATTTGGGCAAAACCAGAAACTTGTTAGTGCAAGTTTTGCAAAACTACAGTTTTGGACAGAAAGAAAAAGGGCTCATTGCATGCACTTAGAAACCTCCAAAGGGTCCACTCTCCTGGACTTAAGGGTTTTGTAGGGAGGGCTTCAAGCAGGAAAAAGCTCAGGGTCACTAGAGCAAAATAAAATAGGGTTGCAGTACAAATCACCAAACTGGACCAGAATGAAAAAGAGGTTGATTCACTCAAATTTTTCAAATATCATCACTGGGTTTTTGTATCAAGTTGAATTGTATGCATCTACTGACATCTCCAAACACTTGGAAGAATTTTTAAAGAAATATTTAAATAGGTTGTAGTGCAAAAATGACTACTGGACCAGATTTGAAAAGTAGGTGTAGAGCTCAAAATTTCCAATAACCAAAAGATATTTTTGCATAAAAGTGATGTGGAACCATCACATGACATCCCCAAATTTTGGTGGAAATTTTAAATGCATTTGTCAAATGGTTGCAGTGCAAAACAGGCTCCAAATTCAAAAGAAATCATTTTAAAAGAATAGAGCTTTGAGAAAACAAATCTTGCAATTAAATCCACTGATAAAGAATTGTTTTATTATAGAGATTATTCAAGTCCAACAATCCTTAGGAAAGTTTCCTCTTGAGGTAAAAACCCACAATAATAAAAGGGTAAAACTTGACAAATGGGAAAGTTTTATTTCCTGGCAAAAAATTTAATTAATGAAACAAGGTCAAAATTTTGGGGTGTCGCAAGCCCCCTCGACTAGCGAGGTGGGACTAAATGTATAGCGCACGCGCACGCGGCACTACACAGGCGCGCGGAAGAGCTATCTGGGCCGAAAACAATGACTCCGGCGGATGGCCCAACACAGTAGTTCGCCCCATTACAAAATTCCAGCCGATCACGCACGAGAAAAAAAAACGCAGATAATTTTAAAAAAACCTCACAAGAAATTAGTTCAAAACAAATAATGTAAAAAGTTCAAACACATGTTAATTGTAAGAACTAAAAAAATTAAAAAAATTGGAAAATTAAACGTCGGAGATTGTAATAAAAATTTCAGAAACAAATTTATAAAAATTTCAACTACTATAATTCATAAGGTTCAAGTAAAATTAGTACTGTGCAGCAAAGATTTTATTCTTTTTATTTTAAAAAATAGTAGAACTATCTCTATTCAACTGGAAAAAGAACAATTGTGCTATAAAATTCATGTAAAAAAGTAAGAAAAAATGCTATACAACAAACAAATGTGATTGGCCATTGACAACCTAAATAGTTCAGTACTATCATTAACAACATGTAACTTCAGCAAACTCAAAACCCAAAAGGGGTCCTACAAACATCATCAGCGTATATTTTCCGTCTGCAAGCTATGTACATAAAAATATCCCCGTCAAAACAAAGGATGCCCATCAGTTCAACTATAATTGTTCCAGTTCAAATATAAAGAATATATAAAAAACAGTTATGCTTGAGGAAAAAAGTAGGAAAGCATTACATAAATTGTTCCAAACCATCTGATAATACCGTAGAATTCAACCATCTCACATGCAAATGTTTTAAAGAAGAAAATACTGCAACATAATCAAACACACACAAATCTCACAACCGGCGTCATTTGCCACATTTAAACCTACAACACATAAATTCTCAACGTCAGAGAGTCATCATCCCTGGAGAACATAACCATAACCACATCACCATCCTCAAATCCAGACTCTGCCACAAACTCCTTCCACCCAGTAGTTAGGCTGATGCAACCATCAAAGTCGATGTGGTAGGCAACTTCCATCAACTGATACCCGTTTTTGTCTGAAGTCTCCATCTTCAGTATCCCATAACTAGGAGCAACAATCCTGATCCTGGGTGACATTTTCTTCAAGGGCATGGGAGTAGAAAACAAAGTGAACACCTGACATAGCTGAATTTTTACACAGATCTAGGAACGGTTGCATAACAAACTGAAAAGAAAAAAAATCTGAACCAAAACAAAAACACCAAACTAACTAGTCATATGAACTGACTAAACTGAAGAAATATACATATCAATACACCTACAGTAAAAACATCTGACAAAAAACAGGTCAAGGATTACACAAAAATGGATAAAATACTGTTAAGTAATGAACAAATACACACACAAATCCCTACTGTTAAATTCTGACAAAAACAAATAAAAATTATAGACAAACTATTGATAAAGCTGAACTACAGATTCAGTCCATGGGATTCAAAATGAGACCTACAAAAAGAAGAAAACAAAACTAATAGAAACACATACCCATGATTCCTTCAAGTCCCCAACCGTCAGGCGACAAATATAGGGTGCACAAAACCCATGGTTGTTGTACAGCAGACAAGAAGTTGCCCACGGCGCTGAGTCTCAGTGAGCTCCAAACCAGATTTGTACACACAGCCATCAGCTATGCGCGAAATCTTTGCCAGACATCCGCATGAACAATCCTCCATGGAAGACACAGGAACAGGGAAGAAAACAACAGAGAGAAGAGGGAGGAACCTAGATCTGATTCTGGAAGAAGGAAGAAAAGGAGGGGGAGACTGAGCCACACACAACACATAGATGGATAGAATTTATAGCCAGGGAGACTCGCAGATTATAAAAATAATAAATAGGCAGGTGGGCAGCCAGCTGGTAGGAAATAGTTATTATACAAGCCATGCAACATTTGACCGCAAATCAGTTCAACTTCAGATAAACCAGCAGTTCAAAAACTGCAGATAACAAACATATGCAGATAAAAAAACACATTCAGAGGTAGACAGTTGAATTCATTGAGTCATTCAAACATCTGCTCCCTCACAACACAATCTTAAAAACATAGTATTCAGTACTTCAGTCATAACGATCAAAGAAACGACGCCATTTGGCCCTGGTGGATGGATGTGGAGCCGTGGCTGCTCTCGCCCTAGCCCAACTGATGGTCTAAATATGGTTCTTTCCCCTACCCTCTGGGAAAAGAAGCTCCAGTTCATTGGAGTTGCAAGTATCCATCACCTCGCGCACAAGGCGTCTGTTGAACTCTGCCTCCACTTCCTCCTCGGCAGCACGTCGTGCCATCTGCCTGCGCCAGCACCTCCTCCTCCTCCTCTGCTCCGCTACTGCAGCCCCCTCCTCCTATGGCATGCAGGAAGGCACATTATGGGCATTCCGCTTCTTCAACACCGTCGGCAGTCAAAATGATTTACACTTGTCTCTTCACCTTTACCGCCTTTAAATACTGTGGTTCATCATAGTTAATTACTGCCTAATCCTTTAATTACTGAACATATTGTACCCGCAATTTTATTTATGGATTCGTTGTTGAACCATTGTGCTGAGAATTTGAATTGCACGTTTCATATTTCAAAATTTCCAATTAGAATAATAAATTACAGGCAAAAATAAAAAGAGAACGGACGGTCATGGAACTTTTCAAACGGTTCTGGCAGTAAAAGCGCTTGTGATGGATAGCCCAATGCCACACAATTTTCTACATCAAATCGTGTGTGATGTAGTTAAAAGCAAACAGTTAACCAAGGCAGAGCGTGTGTGATAGTTACACCTTTCACACACGAGCATATACATAAAACTGTGTGGGATGTACATCCGAACGGAAATGTTTTCCCTGGATTGACTGTGTGGGATGTACATAAGAACGGAAACGTATTCCTTGGATTGACTGTGTGTGATATACATACAAATGATATTTTTTCTAGGATTCACCGTGTGGGATGTACAAACCTACATAAATGATTTTCTCGGATTACCGTGTGGGATGTACATACCTAGGGAAATGATTGGGTTTCGATGCCTCGCCCGATCGCACACGTCCCCAGCCTGGGTCCCAGGAGGGCCTATCCCCGACGATTTCTCGGTCGTGTGGGAAGGACACCCTATCGCGCACACTCACTTGGCGACGGTTCCAAATGCCGTCGCGTAAGGGGTTAAAAACCGTTTGTTTAGGACCGATGCGTACCAGTGCACCCAATACATTTATCTCAGGGATAATGCCAACAATAATAACTCATGATTACCTATATCGAATTGGATATATGCGCCTGGGTCTTTCCCTACCACATAATGCTTGTCAATTGGAGAATAATTAAGGTTGGAATAGGGATGAATACTTTGACTCTTGTATAAAAGTAAAGACTGAAAAGTAAAAGATAGGCCCTTCGCAGATGGAAGCAGAGGTTGTCATGCATTTTTGAATTTGATGTGCATGCTCTTAGTGAAAAGAACATCACTTTATATTGCCCCTTATGATAGCAACCTTTATTATGTAGTCCGCCGCTTTTATTGTGTTACCATCACAAGTTCGTACAAAGCTTATTTTCCATTATAATAAAAGATTATACATATTTAGGGGCAATTTTTACTGCTTTTGCACTTATGACAATCTACTTGAAGGATCTTATTTAATCCATAGGTAGATATGGTGGACTCTCATGACAAGAAACTGGGTTTAAGGATATTTGGATGCACGGGTAGTATGTCTACTCAGTACAGAATTTTGGCTAGCAAAAGATTATAAGCAACCACTACATGCTAGAGGATCCATGACAATATAACTTCTATGTGAATATAAGAAAACATAACTCATTACGTTGTCTTCCTTGTCCAACATCAACTACTTGATTAGAAATAATTAATGGGGGTTCAAAATCATAAAAGATGTGTAGGATAGTATATTTATATGTGAAACTTCTCTTCCTTTACTATTCTTTCATGAATTGCATTAATGACCAATGCTATGTTTGTCAATTTTCAATAAATTTTATCAGTTATACTTCTTTTATGTGAAGTCATCACTCCCCATGGGATTAGCATATGAACCTTTTATTATCATTGTTGTGATCTATGCAAAAGAATAAAAGTAAAGAAACACTTAGACTCGTACTACTCTTTATTACAACTTTTAAGCACGATTACATCGGTAGCGCTGTAATGAAACAAGCACTCAAACTATTTCATACTAATACTTTTATTCTAAATCACGAAATAACTAAGGATCGAACTAAGATTTATGGTGATAAAAAGTGATGGTGATACGATACCGGGGCACCTCCCCAAGCTTGGAACAAGCCAAGGGTGGTGCCCATATGTAACACCCTGGATGTCATGTTACAATAAAATCACACTAATGTGCCATGTCATCATGATCATTTTAATTAAATTGCATTTAGAAATCAATACAACGGCCAAATTCAAAATAAAAATGCAAGCCAAATTATTATTTCTTCAGATTGTCAAGAAAAATGTTCGTTAAGTATATGTCATGTAGAAACCATCATTAATTGGAATATTAAAATGCCACTAGCGTCATTTAAACTGAATCATCAGCATTTAAATTGGCTATTTCAAGATAAACAAATGTTTAGGCCTTTCCAAATATTTCCAAATCTTGTATGTGATCTTGACACATTGTCTAGTATTTATGTGTGGAATTTCAAGTTCAACAAAAATCGTTTGGATGGTCAACTAAATAGAAAACATAGAAGGAATAAAGGAAATAAAAAAAGGAAAAAAGAAAAAAGAAAATTGCACCGTGCACTTGCAGCCCGATGCTACAACGCATAGCCCAACCCACCGAGGGGGTCTTCCTCCTCCTCCCTCCATGGCAGCTCACCAGTGCCCGCGCCCGCGATGCACAGCAAGATGGACGACATGGCGGTCCCCATGTAACCCTGGACGCTTACTTAGGTGGCCCTCGACCCTGTCGATGTACCCTAGCCCTCTCTTTGACCCTCTTCTTCTCTCTTGCTCGATCCAAAGCCCCACCACAAGCACAGCCAACACTGCCTTGCCATTGTCATGCACTGGAGCAGCCTCGGGTCACGCGGAGATGTCCAGCAGGAGTGTCATCGTTGTCTTCGTCTGCTACGTCAATGGACTGAACCGGATCGCCACCGTATCGTCGCCATCGCCGTCTTCCCCAACCACGGCCGACGTCGTCCACCTCGTCGATCCACTTTCCCTTGAACCTCCTCGGCCCCGTCGACCCCTACACGACCTCCCATGTGATCTCCTCGTCGACCCCTCTGCTTCCCCCTCGAATCCCCCCTGTAGTAGGCCGCCACCCCCCTGCGCGCCTGAGCTCCCAACGAGCTCATGGTTGCCGTGCCCATTGCCGCACCCTGGCCGTGCCCCTGCGCCACCGCACATGCCTTGCCGCGCGCCCACACACACACTAGTACGCATGCTCGACTGCCCGCTGCCACCCTCGCTCGCGCACGCCATGCCCGTGCACAACCATAGCTTCGACCGCCTCCAATCTCAACGCCGCCACCTTCTCCGGCCACCTCAGGCCGAGCCACTGCTACCGCTGGACGAGCCGCTCAACGGGCCCTCCAACACGCCTCCCGCGCGCCAAGCCATCGCCAGAGCTGTGCTCCCGAGCACCTCTGCCGCCCTCTATGTCTTGCAGGCGTGCACAACGCACACACACATGTTTAAACTAGTGGGCTGGCTCACTGACGTGTGGGCCCGCCCAGTTTAATTAAGGCCTAATTGCTATTTAACACTAACGACACCCTAATAGACACTGACATGGGGCCCTACCACTAACTAAACTAAATTGGACAACTAATTGTCCTTGTGTCTATGACGTGTGGACCCCTCCCTGCACTATTCATTTGGATAAGGTTTGCTGAGTTAGCTGCTGACTCAGCATGCTGGCCCCACATGTTAGCCTATGCGCACACTGCTGGGTACATTTCTCTGTGTACCCATATCATTTAGCTTTTCAATAATTTCGAATTAAATTAAATTCCAGAATTCCAGAAAAATATTTTAAATTTGAAAAATCATAGAAAATAAGTCGTAGCTCGGATGAAAACAATTTATATATGAAAAATGATCAGAAAAACAAGACGAGTCCGAATATGCTATCCACATACCTGTCACATGCATCTAACACTACAAACATTAAACCTTCCCCTCTGGATCGTCTGTTCAATAACTGCCTAGAGCCGGGAAAATTTTCCCAGATATTTTCCTACTCCATCTGTAACACCTAGCACTGCATTAGGTCACCCCTAGAACAACATATTGCCATGTCATGCATCATGATGCATTTGTATACTTTATATTTATTGTTTCCTCCCCCTCTTCTCTCCGGTAGACCCCGTGACCGACACTGCTGTTGGGAAACGTCGCATGGAAAACAAAAAATATTCTACGCACACGCAAGATCTATCCATGAAGATGCATAGCAACGAGGGGGCGAGTGTGTCTATGTACCCTCGTAGACCATAAGCGGAAGCATTTGAAAATGCGGTTGATGTAGTCGAACTTCTTCGCGATCCAACCGATTGAGTACCGAACGTACGACACCTCCGCGTTCAACACACGTTCTGCTCGGTGACGTCCACACCTTCTTGATCCAGCAAGACGACGAGGTAGTGGATGAGTTCCGGCAGCACGACGACGTGGTGACGGTGATGGTGAAGTTATCTCCGCAGGGCTTTGCCTAAGCACTACGAAAATATGACCGGGGGTGTAAACGGTGGAGGGGGCGCCGGACACGGCTAAGCATTTGTTCTGGTTGTGCTAGGCGCCCCCCTTCCACATATATATAGGTGGAGGTGGAGGGAGCAGCCAGGAGGCGCCCCCAAGTAGGCCAAATCCTACATGGGGTCCTCCCCGAAGTGGAACCCCCTCTTCCTTATTTGGAGTGCGGGAGGAAGGAAGGAGGAGGTGGCTCCCCCTTTCCTTTCTCTCCTGAGGAGGGAAAGGCAGGAGGGCCCACCCCTCCCATTTTCCTTCCCCCAGGGCTGGCCAGCCAAGGGAGGGGCACTCCAACCCCCTACTGGGCTGGTCTGTCCCTTCCTTTCGCCCATAAGGCCCATACACTTGCCGGGGGTGCCCGGAACCCCTTCCGGTGACCCGATGAGTACCCGGTGCACTCCGAAACTATTCCGGTGCCCGAATACCATCGTCCTATATATCATTCTTTACCTCTCGATCATTTTGAGACTCCTCGTAATGTCCGTGATCTTATCTGGAACTCCGAACAACATTCGGTCACCAAATCATATAACTCATATAGCACTATATCGTCAACGAACGTTAAGCGTGCGGACCCTGCGGGTTTGAGAACTATGTAGACATGACAGAGACACCTCTCCGGTCAATAACCAGTAGCGTAACCTGGATGCCCATATTAGCTCCTACATATTCTCCTAAGATCTTTATCGGTCAAACCGTTATGACAACATACGTAATTCCCTTTGTCCATCGGTATGTTACTTGCCTGAGATTCGATCATCGGTATCTTCATACCTAGTTCAATCTTGTAACCGGCAAGTCTCTTTACCCATTCCGTGATACATCACCTCGTAACTAACTCCTTAGTCATTTTCTTGCAAGCTTATGATGCGTACTATCGAGAGGGCCCACAGATACCTCTTCGATACTCGTAGTGACAAATCCTAATCTCGATCTATGCCAACTCAACAAACACCTTCGGAGATACTTGTAGAGCATCTTTATGATCACCCAGTTATGTTGTGATGTTTGATAGCACACAAGGTATTCCTCTGGTATCCGGGAGTTGCATAATCTCATAGTCGAAGGAATATGTATTTGACATGAAGAAAGCAATAGCAATAAACTGAACGATCAATATGCTAAGCAAACGAATGGGTCTTGTCCATCACATCATTCTCCTAATGATGTGATCCCGTTATCAAATGACAATACATGTCTATGGTTAGGAAACCTTAACCATCTTTGATCAATGAGCTAGTCCAGTAGAGGCTTACTAGGGACACGGTATTTGTTTATGTATTCACACATGTATTTAAGCTTCCGATCAATACAATTCTAGCATGAATAATAAATCTTTATCATGAATAAGGAAATATAAAATAACAACTTTATTATTCCTCTATGGCATATTTCCTTCAGTCTCCACTTGCACTAGATTCAATAATCTAGATTACATTGTAATGAATCTAACACCCATGGAGTCTTGGTGCTGATCATGTTTTGCTCGTGGAAGAGGCTTAGTCAACGGGTCTCCCACATTCAAATCCGTATGTACTTTGCAAATTTCTATGTCTCCATCCCTGACCTTTTCATGAATGGAGTTGAAGCATCTCTTGATGTGTTTTGTTCTCTTGCGAAACCTGGATTCCTTCGCTAATGCTATTGCTCCAGTGTTGTCACAAAAGATTGTCATTGAACCTGATGCAGTGGGTATTACTACCAAATTGGATATGAAATCCTTCATCCAGACTCCTTCATGTGCTGCTTCCGAAGCAGCTATGTACTCCGCTTCACACGTAGATCCCGCCACGACGCTCTGCTTGGAACTGCACCAACTGACAGCTCCACCATTCAATATAAAAGCATATCTGGTTTGTGACTTAGAATCATCTGAATCAGTGTCGAAGCTAGCATCGACGTAACCCTTTACGACGAGCTCTTCGTCACCTCCATAAACGAGAAACATGTCCTTGGCCCTTTTCAGGTACTTCAAGATGTTCTTGACCGTTGTCTAGTGATCACTCCTGGATTACTTTGGTACCTCCCTGCCAAACTTATGGCAAGGCACACATCAGGCCTGGTACACAGCATAGCATACATGATAGAACCTATGGCCGAGGCATAGGAAATGACTTTCATTCTCTCTCTATCTTCTGCAGTGGTCGGGCTTTGAGTCTGACTCAATTTCACACCTTGTAACACAGGGAAGAACCCTTTCTTTGACTGATCCATTTTGAACTTCAAAACTTTATCAAGGTATGTGCTTTGTGAAAATCCTATTAAGTGTCTCAATCTATCCCTATAGATCTTGATGCCCAATATATAAGCAGCTTCACCGAGGTTTTTCATTGAAAAATTCTTATTCAAGTATCCTTTTATGCTATCCAGAAATTCTATATCATTTCCAATCAATAATATGTCATCCACATATAATATCAGAAATGCTACAGAGCTCCCACTCAATTTCTTGTAAATACAGGCTTCACCATAAGTTTGTATAAAACCATATGCTTTGATCACCTCATCAAAGCGTATATTCCAACTCCGAGATGCTTGCATAGTCCATAGATGGATTGCTGGAGCTTGCACACTTCGTTAGCACCTTTAGGATCGACAAAACCTTCTGGTTGCATCATATACAACTCTTCTTTAAGAAATTCGTTAAAGAATGCAGTTTTGACGTCCATTTGCCTCATTTCATAATCATAAAATGCGGCAATTGCTAACATGATTTGGACAGACTTAAGCATCACTACAGGTGAGAAAGTCTCATTGTAGTCAACTCCTTGAACTTGTCGAAAACCTTTTGCGACAAGTCGAGCTTTGTAGATAGTAACATTACCATCAGCGTCAGTCTTCTTCTTGAAGATCCATTTATTCTCAATGGCTTGCCGATCATCAGGCATGTCCACCAAAGTCCACACATTGTTCTCATACATGGATCCTATCTCAGATTTCATGGCCTCAAGCCATCTGTCGGAATCTAGGCTCATCATAGCTTCTTCATAGTTCGTAGGTTCTCCTTGGTCTTGTAACATAACTTCCAGGACAGGATTACTGTACCACTCTGGTGCGGATCATGCTCTGGTTGACCTACGAGGTTCAGTAGCAATTTGATGTGAAGTTTCATGATCATTATCATTATCTTCCTCTCTAGTTGGTGTAGGCATCACGTCAATGGTTTTCTGTGATGTGCTACTTTCCAATTTGAGAGAAGGTAGAATTACCTCGTCAAGTTCTACTTTCCTCCCACTCACTTCTTTTGAGAGAAACTCCTTCTCTAGGAAGGTTCAATTCTTGGCAACAAAGATCTTGCCTTCGGACCTGTGGTAGAAGGTATACCCTATTGTTTCCTTAGGGTATCCTATGAAGACGAACTTTTCCGATTTGGCTTCGAGCTTATCACGCTGAAGCCTTTTGACATAAGTGTCACAACCCCAAACTTTAAAAAACGACAGCTTAGGTTTCTTGCCAAACCACAGTTCATACGGTGTTGTCTCAATGGATTCAAATGGTGCCCTATTTAACGTGAATGCAGATGTCTCTAATGCATAACACCAAAATGATAGTGGGAAATCGGTAAGAGACATCATAGATCGCACCATATCTAATAAAGTATGGTTACGACGTTCGGACACACAATTACACTATGGTGTTCCAGGTGGCGTGAGTTGCGAAACAATTCCACATTAAATGAAGGCCAAACTCGTAACTCAAATATTCGCCTCCGCGATCAGATTGTACAAACTTTATTTTCTTGTTACGATGGTTCTCCACTTCACTCTGATATTGTTTGAACTTTCAAATGTTTCAGACTTGTGTTTCATTAAGTAGATATACCCATATCTGCTCAAATCATCTGTGAAGGCCAGAAAATAACGATACCCGCCGCGTGCTTCAACACTCATCGGACCGCATACATCGGTATGTATTATTTCCAATAAGTCATTAGCTCGCTCCATTGTTGCGGTGAACGGAGTTTTAGTCATCTTGCCCATGAGGTATGGTTCACAAGTATCAAATGATTCATAATCAAGTGATTCCAAAAGCCCATCTACATGGAGTTTCTTCATGCGCTTTACACCAATATGACCTAAACGGCAGTGCCACAAGTATGTTGCACTATCATTATCAACTTTGCATATTTTGGCATCAATATTATGAATATGTGTATCTCTACAATCAAGATTCAACAAGAATAGACAATTCTTGAAGGGTGAATGACCATAAAAGATACTATTTATGTAAATAGAACAACCATTATTCTCTGACTTAAATGAATAACCGTCTGGCAATAAAGAAGATCCAGATATAATGTTCATGCTCAATGCGGGCACCAAATAACAATTATTAAGGTCCAAAACTAATCTTGAAGGTAGATGTAGAGGTAGCGTGCCGACGACGATCACATCGACCTTGGAACCATTCCCGACATGCATCGTCACCTCGTCCTTAGCCAATCTTCGTTTATTCTGTAGCTCCTGTTTTGAGTTACAAATATGAGCAACCGAACCAGTATCAAATAGCCAGGCGCTGCTATGAGCATTAGTAAGGTACACATCAATAACATGTATATCAAATATACCTTTGTTCACTTTGCCATCCTTCTTATCTGCCAAGTATTTGGGGCAGTTCCACTTCCAGTGACCATTTCCTTTGCAGTAGAAGCACTCAGTTTCAGGCTTGGGTCCAGCTTTGGGCTTCTTCCCAGGAGTGGCAACTTGCTTGCCATTCTTTTTGAAGCTCCCTTCTTTCCCTTGCCCTTTTTCTTGAAACTAGTGGTCTTGTTAACCATCAACACTTGATGCTCCTTCTTGATTTCTACCTCCGCGGCCTTAAGCATTGCGAAGAGCTCAGGAATTAGTTTGTTCATCACGAAGCCTTTGTAGCTAGGTGGCAGTGATTGAAGAACTCTGCCGATAACATAATCAACTGGAAGATTAACTCCCAGCTGAGTCAAGTGATTATAATACCTAGAAATTTTGAGTATGTGTTCACTGATAGAACTGTTCTCCTCCATCTTGCAGCTATAGAAAACTTGTTGGAGACTTCATATCTCTCAACCCGGGAATTTTCTTGAAATATTCACTTCAACTCTTGGAACGTCTCATATGCTCCATGACGTTCAAAACGTCTTGGAAGTCCCGGTTCCAAGCCGTAAAGCATGGCACACTGAACTATAGAGTAGTCATCAGATCGAGCCTGCCAGGCATTCAAAACGTCTGCTTCAGCTCCTGCAGTAGGTCCGTCACCTAGCAGTGCATCAATGACATAATTTTTCTGTGCAACAATGAGGATAATCCTCAAGCTACGGACCCAGTACGTGTAGTTGCCACCATCATCTTTCAACTTAGCTTTCTCTAGGAACGCATAAAATTCAGGGGAGCGGTAGCACGGGCCATTGATCTACAACATAGATATGCAAATACTATCAGGACTAAGTTCATGATAAATTAAGTTCAGTTAATCAAATTACTAATGAACTCCCACTTAAATAAACATCCCTCAAGTTATCTAAGTGATACATGATCCAAATCAACTAACCCATGTCCGATCATCACGTGAGATGGGGTAGTCATCAACGGTGAACATCTCTATGTTGATCATATCTACTATATGCACTACAAAAAAATACACTTCCCTGATGATACGTGTTTGTCATAGTAGGTCACGTTTTTTGTCATGCATGTACATCCATGACAATTTTATGACAGAATCAAGATAGTCATACCTGTGTTGTCGTAGAAGTGTTCCATTACATTACCAAAATTATCATCACGGAAGTGTCCACTTCCATGACGATAAATCGCGCGTCACAGAAGTGCTTTCGTCAAGGGTGACCGACACGTGGCATCCACCGTAATGGAGTGCCGTTAAGCTATCGGGTCCGGTTTTGGATCCGATAACCCGCTAACAGCCCCGACCAATGGGGATTTTCCACGTGTAAAATCATCATTGGCTGGAGGAAACACGTGTCGGCTCACCGTTGGGACAGATGTCATCCACTCATTGGACCGAAGGTGCCTATGATACATCGACACGTGGCACGGCCGAACAAAGGCCCATTCCTGTGAAAAGGCCGGCCCGTTTGACTTGGTCAAATGGTGGCAGGCCGGCCCACGGAAAGCCTGTTAATGGCATGTTCGCATATAGCCCATTTAGAGCCCGCTAACCCAGGGCCCGTTACGACCTATCCGAATTAGGCCCAGTAGCGTTATTTGGCCGTCCAATATGATTCCAGCCCATTTTAAGTTCCGGCCCATGTATGGCCCATGACATCTTTCGGCCCATATGAGGCCCTTTGTAACTCTTGGCCCATTAACGGCCCGTGGTGAAACTGACCCGTAATGAACAGTGTATCACTTTATACCCATTAACGGCCCATTAATCCATTGGGCCGTTTGCAGCCCATGTTATCTTTCGACCTTCTCAAGGCCCATTTATTCTTGGGCTCATTTCCAGCATTCGGTTACTTACGGCCCATTACTGCCATTTTCTACTTGTGGGCCAAATTCAGCTCATGGTTACAGTCGGCCCGTTTGTGGCCCGTTAATACGTTGGGCCATTTTCATAGCGTCATCAAATACGGCCTATTAACGATGGCCCGTTATGGTCGGCCCATGAACGGACGACTCCAACTCTAGCCCGTTTACGGCCATAATGCGGTCTGTTTTTGGCCCATGTTTGGCCAATCGATCATACGGCCCGTCTAAGGCCCATTGATGATACGACCCGTAGAAGGCCCATTGTTTCTAGGACCGTAGAAGGCCCATTGTTTCTACGGCCCGTAGGAAGCCCAGTGTCAGTACAATGAATATGTAGCCCATGGCCTGTTAAAGGCGGGAAACTACTATAGGTTTAGACCTGCTAATGGCCCAAGATGATTATAGGCCCACGTTTTGGCCCATATGAGTAACGGGCCGTCCTAAAGACCGACAACACTGAGATCCACTGAACCTTCCGGCCTAAATTATAGCATACCGACCAAAGAATAAACCTAGACTATACAACAAAGAAATTACGGCATATTACATCCACTGGGAATCAAAGTTCGCTACCGGTGATAATAAAGCGCAACATGACCGCGGATTACATACACTGGGCATCAAAGGTCACCACCAGTGCATATAAACGCGCCGACAAAAGAATATACAAAACTGAGAGCACTTCAGAAGGCACTAGACCTGGCAAGCTCGGGCGCTGCAAGCAGCCGAACAAGCTGATGAGACCTCAGTTGTGTCAACGATAGATGCTTCATCCCTAGCTGTATGGCACCATAGTGCGCAAGGCAGTCCCCTGATATCTTCATTACATCTTTGACTTCAAGTCAGAGCTGAGCTGAAGCAAGCATTTCCGCTTTAAGTTGAGACTGAAGAAGTCGAACTGATTGAGGTAGCGACTGCATAGAGGTTATCTCACACCTGCTGGTGAGTAGCTTCAACTCACTGTCTTCATCTAGACAGGACCTTGGGGTCATCTCGCTATCCTCAAGATGGTTTGGCTCACTATCTTTCCTAAAGTTCTGCCTGGCATAAGAGATACGACTCTGAAAGAGAAACAAGGAGACACGTAACAGGTTTCACAATTATATAAGAAAATAAGTGGATCTGTTCTGCATAAGGAACATGTTTTTCAACTACAATTTAAAACTGGTAGTTGTTGCAAACATCTAATCAGATGTAAACTGCAGTGGAGGAAATGATGCCTATCCAAATCTATACTAGAACAAAGTTTGAAGGCTTGAGAAGGATGAACTTACGTTACATGTTAACACGGGCTGGACAAAGCCCTTCTCCATGTTGATGGAAAGATAATTCAATAAATTCCCCAAAGAAAGTTCTTTATAAGCGTTGCCATTATTCTACATTTTGTAAAGAGTAAATATAGATCAAATAATATTGGAAGAAATAGAGGATAATGAAGCTTAGGTGCAGACTGATGATACATAATCAAATAGCAATTAATTAAGTACAGCGTTACAAGGCAAAAGGTACTGACAAGAGGAATGCGGACATCAACATGTGAAGTGGCATTGGCTTTATTCAACACTTTCATAAGAGTAAATGTAGATATGATAATTTGGAGAAAGTGGAGTGCAGGGCAGATAAGATGCAGAGTAATGCTAGACAATCAACTATCTCGCGATGCATGTATAGTAATACCACCACCGTCCGTTATTAGTTGTCGCTCAAATTGATGTATCTAGCACTATTAAGTTCTAAATACATCCAATTGATCAACAATTAATTTGATACAGAGGGAGTACATGACAACAGGTACTTACATGAGCAATCTAAAACTTCATAACCATTGTGTTAATTCTACATTTATCTAAGAGTAAATATAGATCTTATAATTTCAAGCAAAGGGAGGATAAAGAAGCGAACATTTACAGTCATGCTACATAATCAAACAGCAATGAGTGTAAGTATGCTGACAAAGGGCAAGAGGTACTGACAAGAGCAATGCAGAGCCCAGTATTGTCGTGAGATCCTATGATCCTTTGAGCAAGGAGATTCATCTGAAATCAGTTTTCATACAAGAGAGAAGGTAAGGCACATGCAGAAATTTAGGAGTTCAAATTTTGAATTGATATCATAGACAGTACCTGACGCTGGGCTGTCAGCAGTTCTAATAGGGGTTTGGCCACTAGAGTAGGGGTAAAGTCTGTTATAGTTGGGCCTGTGTTTTCTGTGGCTGCTGATCTATCTGATTTAACAGGTATCACTACCTTTTCCAAATACCTAGTTTGTACTCCTTGAGGATCTGCAATCACCCTCTTCCTTTTGGACATCTATTACGAAAGAACAACATTTGACTGGAAAAACATAGTATGACGACACATGGAATAGGTACAGAAAATGGATAGGTATGGCATATACTCATATATGATGCTTAAACTAAGCAGATGGTGTAACAAAGTAGAAGTAATCCAAGAGGTCAGATGCAAAATATGTGCGACCAATACTACCTTGCCAAGTTAGAGCATGCACCTTGATGGGTGAATAATATAGGCCATCCTCCACCATGCCAAGTTTGTTAGCTAGTGGATTGTTCCGCAATATTCCTCTCGTGCGCCCATTCTCATATTCATTTTGATAATGTTCAATACCTGACATGCATGAAAACATAAAAACAAGTTAGATTATCTTTGTAATGCAGAAGTGATTCTAATCCAATACTTCCTCCCTGTAAACCCCTTTGTGCTATCTCTGCAATTCTTCTAAGAGGTGCCATGCATGCTGTAATTTGGTGTGTGCATTAATATAATGTGGCCTACTACTCAAAATATGAGAGCTCCCAAAGTAATGATACTTCGCAGATGATAGCTTCAACATATAGTAAAGAAGAACAAGTCGACCTGACCTCACAGATTCAAAATATACTAAGGGAGAATAACTCGACCTGACCAGTCGACCGCAAGAGAAGAGGATCATCTTAAAGAAGAGCAGAAGAGCAAGCAGATTGAAGATATTACAAGTCTTTCTATACAATGTCGGTTGGCCACCCATGATGAACCAGAGCGCACAGAGAAATACTATTCCTTCCGGTCTCTCCATATGTGGCTCACATGCATTTCGAAACTAAAGTAGGAACATTTAGCTGACCAATTAAACATCTCTCAGTTTTACTAATGTCAGCATAATATCAGATTTGAATTTGTACAACTAAGCTTGTTTAGCTCGATGGGTGGAGCAGTGCTATTACGACACGAACCACGTAGGCTGATCGTGGTCATCATAAAATGGGGAAACCGTAAGCATGATGAGTATAGTGTTGACCGTGGCAGTGGGATGGCAGATCTGAAGCTGCAAACCGCGCAAAGGGTAGTTAGCAACCGATATTTTCTTTGAAATAACAACTAAGATTTGGTATGGACAAGAAAGTACAGTCAACAAGTGACAAAGAAATGCAATTCTGCTGTCTCTCTATATGTCGCGACATGCATTTGGAAACTCAAGTGGGACTTTAGCTAACCAATTAAATGTGTCTGTTAACTAATATCAGTATCATATCACAATCATATTTGAACAACTAAGCTTTGGAATTTTGAGTGTTGTGTTGTTTAGCTTGAAGGGTGGAGTAATGCTAGTATGACAGAAAGCACCTACGCAGATCATAGTAGAGTAGATAAAAGGGGAAAACCCTAAGCTTCAAGAGTAAAGTCAGGAAAGTGGAACTAGCTGGACCAGTGGGTGGCGCACATGCTTTTCAAAATGAATATAGGAACCTTAGGTGACCAATTAAATGTTCTCTGTTTTTGTAATATGAGCATCATATCAGATTCGTATTTCAACACGTAAGCTTTGGAATTATGAGTGGCATGTTGTTTCACTTGATGGGTTGAGGTCTTGAGGAGCAGTGCTAGCACGACATGAAGCAGTGAAGCACCTACAATGATGTTAGTGAATATAAAAGGGGGAAACCATAAGCTTTACGAGTATAGTGACCGTGACATGGCGGATCTGAAGGTGCAAACCGGACAAAGCTACTTTGCAACCAATATTTGCATTCAACTAGCCACTACGATTTGGTATGAACAAGAAAAGTACAGTAAACAATTTAAGATCTATTTTCCGGGTGAGATCAGTAACTTAAGCACATATGGAAGAGTATCACCTCTCTTGCGACGCCGTGTAGGCCCCTGCTGATACGTTGAGGGTGCTGCGGGTGCGATGGCTGTCGGCGGTGGGGAAGAAGACTTTAGATGGCAGACGGCCGGGTTGGGGGATAAATCCTGTTCTCGTGGATGAGGCGGTCGTAGGAGCAGCAACGGCAAAGTGGAAGACGGCGCCGATGAAGCGAGACGACGCGATGAAAGGATCCTGGTCCGGCGCCGTTGATGAGAGACGTCTATCTCTTGCAGTGGACGACGGGGTAGGGGTAGCGACACCGGCAAGGTGGAGGGGTGGCAGACGGAGGAGGCTGGCCACAGTGGGGAGGTTGTCGTGGCGCCGACGGTGTATGAATGGGGAAATGGAGGGGGAGGGGGGATCTCAAACTTTGGGACGCGCTTGTCTGAAATGTCGCAAAGTTACGAACTTATCCCCCATTTAAAATTTCGGACATCACGTCGGTTGGGGATAGGATGGTAATCTCGCATCTCCCAAATATTTTCCGGTAACGATTTCAGACGAGGAGAGGGTGTTTTGCCGCCCACGGTTGGCGCCCATGTTGTATGAACGGGGCTGACAGGTAGGGCGGTTGTGTTACGTCTGAGGGAAGTTACACATCTGCCCCTATTTAAAATATTAGCCTACATTGATTTCAGACGAGGAGAGTTTGTTTTGCCGCCCACCGTGGATGAATGGGGAAATGGAGGGAGAGACACATGTCTTTTGGACGAGCTTGAATCAAATGTGTTTTGCCGCCCACGTTTGGGGCGCACCGTGTCTGAATGGGCTCAGAGGCCGTCGTGTCACGTCTGATTGAAGTTACTAGTCTACCCCTATCGACAGCAGTGTAAATCCGGTCGATAAGGATGTCAAGTGTCAGGTGTAGACAGTAATTTCCATGTTGCAAACACTTGCTTCGGGCAGCCCACAAATGATAGTGGGTGTTTAGCCGCTTCGTTCAAAACTTGGGAGAATTAGCATTCACATTTGCCCTGGGCCCTGGCAACTAAATCCAAATCCAATTTTTATTCAATTACAAATATCCACAGATAATTCTACGTTTTGTTATTTATTTCTTCAAAACTACAACAAAGATTTATTCCACCTTTATATATGATTATGATTTAGAAATGTCATGATCTTCGAATTCAGTAGGTTGGATACACTTTGAGTCAAACAGTTATTTCATCCAATACAATATGCTCACACGAAAAATAGTTCACCTTATGTCAATCATATAAGTACTGAGGATTACCTCGCCTAAAAAATTCGGATCATTACAACACATGGACAACATAGGGGGTCTTACAACATAATCCATTCAGAGACATGACACAACATGCAAGTACAATAATCTAATGACAATTTAAATTGCTATCTAAAGAAGAACTGGGATTACCCTGGGCTTCAGATAGCAGAAGCAGCAGGACCTCCTCCGTCTTCAAATGCAACATTCTTACTTCCTCCAATTCTTGGGTTGCTTGCATAATGCGTGCAGCTAATTGCATAATTTCCAGCTTCAAGATTGAGATTACCTCATTCATGGTAGCCACACCATCTCTTTCTGCCTCTAGTAGAGCCTCAAGACCTATAATATCTGTGCTCAGGCTGCTCTCCGGCGGTGTTGCCTCTGAACTGCTACCATCTGGTAACATGGATGGCACACTGCTTCCACAAATAGATTCTGGGGTTGTACATTGTGTCCTAGTGTGAACGGCATCCTGAAAGGTTTCCGCTGGACATAAGTAAGAGATAGTTATCGCATGATCCAGGCAGTAAGCTTACATGGTAAACAACATATGAATTATTGCCGAGCATGGCAAGCTATATTTAAATGGTTCGAAGCAGCATTAGCCGAAAAGAAATTAAAATGGTAAGATGAAACTAGGGATGTAAGTGGCAAATAAACGACATCCGCCAGTCCCATCTAGTTAGTTTTTGCTAGCTCCCTCGTTCATTTTCCTCAAAATACAAAAACTCTTTTGAACTATCATACCACTAGTGGACTTTAATCGGGATTAAACGGGACCCAGTTTAAACCCCTAGTTGAAAGGGAGTGTACCACCGCTATATTTAAGTTGCCAAGGCATCTAAGCAGTTGAAATAATCTGAGGAAGCACTTAACAGTGTGGCCTCATATAAACTACGAAGACAGTCTTGTGATGAAGTTTAGAGGAAAAGTTAAGGACTCAAATGAACTAGGCATGCATTTCTTTACGATAGTACAACATGCACTGCTGACATATTGGCCAACTCAGGTATAGCGTCACAAGTAACAAACAAGCATTCGAATCAAGCAATACAGCAAAGTAGACAACTAAACTATTTGTTATTCTATAGGATTACAGGTTGAGGGCACAAGCCAAGAAAGCAGCCCACATGCATTACATTTCACATGTACCAAAACACACTGGCTTACCATATGTTGCTGTGAAGCCTCGCTGCTGTTGCAATGTTCTTTGAAGATATCGTCAACATCCCGTGGTTGCAAATCTACTTGTTATAGTTTATTCTGCACCCTCTATTCAGGTAAAATTAATTTTAATCGCATGCACTGGTTCGAATTGATCATCAATGGTTCATCTAAACTAATGAAAGAAGGGTGTGTGCATACACGACAATATATCTGCTTCCCTCTATTTTTATGCTTGTTCGAGGTGCCAGCCCCAAAAGAACAAATATTTTGCTTGATGGGGTTGACAGCTCCATAATTAATAGAAGCATCAAATTAGTAATGCAACTTGGGAAGATCAAGAACACACAAAAAAGTAATGAACAGAGGCTCGTAGCAGTGATGTAATAGCTAGCACCAGAAAATGTAGGGTAAAACGAACAAATACCAGTAGAACCACATGCTAGTTTGCTGATGTGTAATTAAGCATAGAGAACATGAAGCAGTCTGATGGAACCAACAGGTGGCATCAGAACAACACCATTATCATAAATATAGCATGCAAGAAGTAAAATAGTAGGCAGTGATATCTAGGAAGTACAATAATACTTAGGACAAAACTAAGGCATATTAACTATATGTGCACTGGTATGTAATTTAGCACATGTAACATGTTCACTGCCAGAAATATGGCCCTACAGGTGCAAGCAGAATAACGCGTCTCATGAAAAACTGAATGATGCCCTGAAGAAATTCAAAGGTGCGGTGCTTATGCTAAGAAAGTGAACGTAGGCACCGACCGTTGGATAATAGTACCTGATTCTCGGCGGCGTATGGGTATCGTAGGCATACTTGATAGCTAAGGATCATCGATGGTGCTCATGTTGCGGTTGAGTTTGGGCCGGCTTTCGCCGTCGCTGAAGCGGCTCCGGTGCTACGGTTGCGGCGCCTGTTGACATACAAGAAAGCTCATCTGTGGTAACTGAACAGTTGCACGATAAAGAGAAAAATCGAAGGAGTACATATCAAAATAACCTGATGAGGTTGCGGTGTCGGTAAAGCAGTACCGGTGGAGTTGAATATGGCGTCCGTGGAGCGGGTCTGGTGCAGTGGACGAAGGCTTCGGCGGGCGCGTTGTACAGTGCTTTTGGTGAGGCGGATCTGTTGCGGCAGACGAGGGCTTGTATGAAGGGCCAGCGAAGGGACGGACGAGGGAGTCAGTGAAGGGCCTACACTGTGGTGGACGAGGGCGCCGGTTAAGCAGATCCGGTGTGGTGGACCATGATGGCGGTCAAGGAGATCTGGAGCGGTCTACAAGCCAATCGCTGAAGCGGCTCCGGTGAAGTGCTGAGTTGGCAGTTGGGGGTTCCAAGGTGCGGAAGGTAGATCCGTCGGGGTGTGAGGTCCACCGCTGCGGCGGAGGACTAGATTCGGCGGCTTGCCGTGGTTGGGGGGTCGGGGAGGGGAAGGGGAGGGGCTCTGGGGAAGAATGTTGGGGGCAAAGAGGGGAAAACAATGAAGTTACCAAAGCATCCCTTTTCCGTTCATCTGGTAGGGGTAAAACAGGAATATCGCAGGGCTAAACTTTCGGGCGCGAGATATTTCGATGTGAGCGGGAAGTTTGAAAGCTTTTGGCGCCTGAAATTATATTCTGCTCTTTTATGGCCGACTATGATATCATGGCCGAGAATTTTTTTGTTTTGCACGCAAAAAAAGTGCAAGTTTTGAAAATCAATGTCTCCAACTCGAAACATAGATTGTCCATTCAATTCAAATATGGATCATTGAACTACTACAAGCAAATAACATCATATGGTCCAATTCAATTGAAATTCCAAATGTGTTTATCCTAAATATGATGACAAAAGCAAAAAATGTGTATGTGTATGAATAAAGTGGATGATTATAAAGTTTGAACATGCCCGTATGTGTATATCTCTAGGTTTGATATATGAATTTGAAATCACGAAATCCCGGCTTAAAAATGTACCTCCGTTTAAATGAATTACAAAAGCTAATAATGGAGTCGAATTCCAAAATCCCAATCTTAGGTTTGTAATTCTGGTACATCAAAGTATATCACGCATGTTCAAAAGTATCGTTATCTCATAGTCCAAACTGTGAAACAAATTGATCAACCTTGAGTGCACACACTATTGACCATGTATATCTCCATTACGCTAAAGTCCCTCAAATATAGACACCTCACTCTTTATCTGAAGCCAACCCCCCCCTCGTCGCCCCCCCCCCACACACAGAGAAGTCGTTCTCTCCCCCAAACACCAACACACAAGCACAGTAACACCCCTCTCTCTTCTAAAGTCCGTACCCCAATATAGGTCTCTATCACTTTGTCTCTTGGGCATGCACACATCTCTTCCCCCACTCTCTAGCTAGGTCTCCTGGCATCTCTCTTTCCCAAGAACACGCACTATGTAGAGTGTATCTTTCCCATACACACAAAACACCGCCCCCAAACGTCTATCTCCCTAGTTATGTGGTTCTCACACACTCACCTCACACACCACCCCACTGCAAAACAAGCACACTTTGTCTCCTTGTGCACCACTCTCCTCTTTCTATCTCTCCCACATGCGGACCCGCCCCAGCTCCTCCCTCTTTACATATATGTCGTGACTCTTTCCATAGCTCTCTAATGTATCATCGTTCTTGATCTCGCACATTGTTCTCTACACCATCTATTCTAGATCTCTCATGAAGTCCCTATCACACACACGATGACTTGCTTCCCTTGCGTCTCCGTACATAGGCCAATTTCAAACAACATCAACATTGTCTCCCTATCTATACGCCATTTATGGACACAAACGCCCCCTCTCTTCCTCTCTCTCTCTCTCTCCGTCGCTAGCTCTCTCTCTCTCTCTCTCGCTCTCACACCCCTCTCCCACACACAATCGATGTCTCTTCCAAATAGTCTGCTCCCCTCGCCCGCACCCATGCTATCCCGCTACTACACATATCACACCATTCCCCCTTTCCTTATACTAGGTTTACATCATTAGTGGTCTCTCTACTCCACATACACACACTCCCTCTCACACACAAACGCGCGCACAAACACACAGACACGCACAAACACCCAGTAATCTGGATCCACATCTCTCCCCATGTCCGCATGTGTATCTCGCACACTCACTCTCTAATTATGTATATGTGTCTCCATGTTACACAACACAAAGCCCCATGTACATGTCTCTCTCTATCCTCCACACACATAGACACAAAGAATCTGTTATCATTGCCTCAGTCTCTAGACATATCACACACGCACACTATCTCTCTCTCTCTCTCGCAAACACGCTCAACAAGGGTTTCCCCGTGAATAACTTACCGTCTATTCATCAACAGTCGTGGCAGTATGGCGAACACGAGATGTGAAAAAGAATAAATCTACACGTGCTTAGACCACCTAGTATGACTACTAGGACTAGAGTAAGCCAAAAAGCGCGCCGCCGTCACCCCCTCCTTATCGGCGACGGGAAAACCTTTGTTTTACACAATCGAGAAGTCATTGTGCTAAGGCCTCACATGCTGAGGCGTTGAATAGAATGTAGATGCTAGTTTGCGGAATCAAGTATCGATAATACGTTTGTATCTCCATACTTATATTTCTTCTCTTATAAAAAACCGAGTTCGTGATGATGGTACGCGTGCCATCTTGCAATATAGACCGTCCGATCTATATCTGACTGATGGAAATTAAACTAAAAGATACCCGCACCCCTCTCCACATTTCCAGACAAGGCCTTCCCTCGTTCATCCTTATCTCCAACAACCTCATTGTTGAGCAATTAAGAAAGAAAGCCTCTGGAACAAACTGGCCTGGTGGCCGCTGCCGGCGTCGTCAATCCCCATGCCTCCGCTCAGTCCGACCACCAATCACCACCACGCCCCACTCCTCTTCACCTTATCTCCTATTTATCGAGATATCATTAGTTTTTACACATGGGATTACTCCCGCATGGGTCAATCACAACGAGTGTTTTTATAAAAAAATACATCTTGTTGTTCCGTGCAATGCACGGATCTTGCTAGCACTCCTACAGAAGACTAAGTTGGTGATGATGGTGTGTCTGCCATCCGTCATTTGTGACCATTAGATCTACATCTAACGACTGTGAGGTAAGTTGTTGCCTTTTCTCAAAAACATCCCACTTGTCTACCAATTTGTAGAAAAACCCATAATTAGTATCTTAAAACCAACCACATCCCTCCCTGACCTCACCAAAACAGCCCAAGGAATATATTTTAATTGAAACATAATATATCTCTAGTGATATATGTATATCAAAATTAGAGTGTTTTGTATCAAGTTTGTGAATAAGTATTATTCTAATTATGATTCGTTGCAACGCACATGAACATTGCTAGTATTTCCAACCATGCAATTTTTTCCCTAGTATTCCATAGTTTCGAGTTTTCCATCAAGATATTAGTCACTCATGGTTGATATTTACTTTCAATCATGTACCCATATGCACTATGTAACTAGCCTTGCTTATTGGGTTCCAAAGCTTAACTTTCACTCCTACTTACAATATGTAGAGTATTTAACAAAAAACTACCACTTTCAACCAGCCCTAGGAAGAATCTATTGTACAAAAAATAGCAAAAACATACCCAAAATTTCTTAATCCACGCCAAAAACTACTACCTACCGATTGGGTTAGTTTAAACCCATTTATGACAGGGTTGGCCCACACGTCCGTGCTGACGAGGCAGCTTAAACCTACACATTTTGTTTGACCGTTGACACGAGGGACCCACATCTGACCTTCTATCCTGTTATTCCCCCCAAATCACTATTTTTCCTGAGCATTACTTCAAACAATACTAATGCGTGTTCGTCGGTGGCGCCGGTGATGAGCGAGTTGGCCGCCGCTCCGCCGGACGGGCCGGACGCCGCGCTGGCCTCTGCACAGGTTGGCAGGCTGGCCCGAGCGTGACTCAGGAGCGAGCAAGCCGCCGCGCTGGCCTTCGCTCGAGCCAGATGGCTGGCCTTAGCGCGGCGCGCGCGAGCAAGCCGCCACGCCGCCGTGCCAATCTAGCTAGCAAACCTTGCAGACAAGTAGTTGGACAGAGCTATCTTGGCTAGCTAGCGGCCGTGAGCGCCGGACGGAGCTGGTATTCGGGCTGCCGCAAGATGGGCTCCACACCGCCGGCGGCGGTAGCTGCGTCCCATGGCCGAGGATGACTAGGTGGATGGGCCGGAGGTAGGAGGTCACTCGGGGATTTTTGTGCAGACTGACATGTAGGTCCCACAAGTCATAATGCCCGGTCGAATAGAAGGCGTTGACTAAATGGGCGACATGGGCCCTGTTTGGATACTCTAAGTCAGAGGTTAGATTCTAACCCTGAACTAACTCTAACCAAAATGGTGTTTGGATGGCAGGGTTAGATTGACAACAAATGTATCCAAACAGGGCCATGGGTTGAAACGTGCCTATAACGGCACTTTGTAGAGTAGTCGTTTCTTGGTAAGGCTGGTTGGTAAGAGCATGTACAATGGTTGATAAGGTAGTCTTATCTTAAGTCTGCCACATATGTGTAACACCCTGTTTATCATGCTACAGTAACTCTCTGTGATTAAGCTAATCATGTTGCTAAACAGGGCTTGATCACATTTGAATCACATTCCTTTTCAAACTCCTAGATCAAACTTGAATTAAATTTAAAAGTGGAAAATAAAAGTTTTCAAAAATTTAAACAAAAATGTTCAGTGGGTGCCAACTAATACACTGGTAATTATGGTGGAGGAAACACATTTTTATAAAATACCTAAATACTTTTAAGTGAAATAAAACAGAAAAGAAAATAAACAAATAAAAAGAAAACAGAAAACAGAACAGACACAGAAAAGGAAAAAAAAAGGGAGAAGGCCCTTCCCCCCCACTGGACCCGTGGCCCAAACTGGGCCGCCACCCCTGACCCCCCGGGCCCAGCCCACCTCTCCCCCGCGTCCCCTTCCCTGTTCCCCCGACCGGGGTCGGAACAGGGGCCGTCCCGCCGCACCCCCTCGCCGGCGACGGGGAGGAGAAGGGCGCCAGCACC
>NC_057799.1:378308904-378309741 GCF_018294505.1 Triticum aestivum | reverse complement strand
CCTTCCCTGTTCCCCCGACCGGGGTCGGAACAGGGGCCGTCCCCGCCGCACCCCCTCGCCGGCGACGGGGAGGATAAGGGCGCCAGCACCCCCGCCTCCTCGGGCCTCTCTCCCACTCACCCCCGCTCTCCCTCTCGGCCTCTGCGCCTTCCCCCGCCAGATCCACCTCCCTCTCCCCTTCGATCCCCTCTGCCCGAGTGTGCTCGCCGCCGTTCACCGTCGTTCCTGCGGCCACCGTGCCCCGATTGCCCCAACGACGTGCCCGAACGGCTCCCCGCCGTCGACTACGTCGACTACGCCATCGGGAACGAGCCGAGCGCCTCTGCACCGACCTCCACGAGCTCGTCTTCAACCTTCGGGTCGCCGACGTTCGTCGCCGATTCCGGCTACCTCGCGCCCTCCCCGAGCTCACTGCCACTCCCTACGGCTCCGCTGTGAGCTCCCGCTTCTCCTCCCCCTCTCCGTTAGCTCGCCCGCGTACCGTAGCCGTTGTTTCCACGCGCGCCCGAACGCCGCGCCGCGGAGCTCGCCGCCGGCGGGTCTCCGGTGACCAAATGGTCACGGGCGTAGGCCCGCTAGTTCGACCGCATCGTGCCGCACCCGCCTAGCTAGATAGTTCGGCCGCTCGCGCGCTCTAACGCCGCACCCGCCCCAGCCCGTAGCACCTCGCCGCCGGCGAGCTCGTAGCGCTCGCCCCCGCCCGTTCCAGCCCCTCCGGCCACCACCGTTGGACGCGCGGCGCCGAGCCGCGTCGAACGCGCCCAGCCACGCCCCCGCAAACCCCCTGTGCGTGAAACCCGCACCCCTCCCGAGCCGCGCCGCCGCGTTTGGCTCGCC
>NC_057799.1:378243501-378308894 GCF_018294505.1 Triticum aestivum | reverse complement strand
GTGCTCGCCGCCGTTCACCGTCGTTCCCGCGGCCACCGTGCCCCGATTGCCCCAACGACGTGCCCGAACGGCTCCCCGCCGTCGACTACGTCGACTACGCCATCGGGAACGAGCCGAGCGCCTCTGCACCGACCTCCACGAGCTCGTCTTCAACCTTCGGGTCGCCGGCGTTCGTCGCCGATTCCGGCTACCCCGCGCCCTCCCCGAGCTCACTGCCACTCCCTACGGCTCCGCTGTGAGCTCCCGCTTCTCCTCCCCCTCTCCGTTAGCTCGCCCGCGTACCGTAGCCGCTGTTTCCACGCGCGCCCGAACGCCGCGCCGCGGAGCTCGCCGCCGGCGGGTCTCCGGTGACCAAATGGTCACGGGCGTAGGCCCGCTAGCTCGACCGCGTCGTGCCGCACCCGCCTAGCTAGTTAGTTCGGCCGCTCGCGCGTTCTAACGCCGCACCCGCCCCCCAGCCTGAAGCACCTCGCCGCCGGCGAGCTCGAAGCACTCGCCCCCGCCCGTTCCAGCCCCTCCGGCCACCACCGTTGGACGCGCGGCGCCGAGCCGCGTCGAACACGCCCAGCCACGACCCCGCAAACCCACTGTGCGTGAAACCCGCACCCCTCCCGAGCCGCGCTGCCGCGTTTGGCTCGCCGGAGTCGCTCCGGCGCCGGCCGTCGACGTGGCTGGCCTGGGGCCACCCCAGTGCCACTGCCAGTGGGCCCCGTTGACTGGGTCAACCCAGTCAACGTGCTGACTGGGCAGGCCCAGCCACTGACATGTGGGCCCCGCCGCAAAAAAAGAAGAAAAAATGTTTTATAAATAAAAATAATTAGTTTAACTAATCACTCACTGACATATGGGGCCCACCCCTCTAATTAGACTGTTAGATTAGTTTAAATAAGTATTAAACTAACAGAGGCTGACATGTGGGTCCCACTGGACCCACATGTCTGGTTTGACTGGTCAGCCGACCTGTTGACCTGCTGACGTCAGCATTGCCTCATGCTGACGTCATAATTCATTTTTTCTTAATATAAATAATTCCAGAAATTCAAATAAACTTTGAAAATTCATATCTTTTAAACCGTAACTCGGATGAAAATGTTTTCTATATGAAAGTTGCTCAGAACGACGAGACGAATCCAAATACGCCGTCCGTTCGTCCACCACACCTCCCTAACCTATCGAACTAGCAACTTTCCCCGTCCGGTCCGTCTGTCCGAAAACGCGAAACATCGGGAATACCTCCCGGATGTTCCCCCCCCTTCACCGGTACCACCTACTGTCTCGTTAAGACACACCTAGCACCGCTCATTGTCATGTCACGCATCGTCATGCTTATGTTTGCATTGTATTTACTGTTTCTTCCCCCTCTCCTCTCCGGTAGACTACGAGACCGACACTGCTGCTGCCCAGTTCGACTACGGAGTTGACGACCCCTCCTACTTGCCAGAGCAACCAGGCAAGCCCCCCCCCTTGATCACCAGATATCGCCTATTCTTCTCTATACTGCTTGCATTAGAGTAGTGTAGCATGTTACTGCTTTCCGATATCCTATCCTGATGCATAGCCTATCCTTGTAACTACTGTTGTTACCTTTACCTGCAATCCTACATGCTTAGTATAGGATGCTAGTTTTCCATCAGTGGCCCTACATTCTTGTCCGTCTGCTGTGCTATACTATCGGGCCGTGATCACCTGGGCGGTGATCACGGGTATATACTTGTATACTAAATACATGACCCATGTGATGACTAAAGTCGGGTCGGCTCGTAGGAGTACCCGCGAGTGGATCTTTGTGGCGGAGCGACAGGGCAGGTTGAGACTGCCTAGGTGAGAGGTGGGCCTGGCCCTGGTCGGCGTCCGCGGTTACTTAACACGCTTAACGAGATCTTGGTTTTGATCTGAGTCTGGCCATTTGGTCTATACGCACTAACCATCTACGTGGGAGTAGTTATGGGTATCTCGACGTCGTGGTATCAGCCGAAGCTCTTTTGACGTCAGCAACTGAGTGGCGCGCGCCGCATTGGACCGTAAGCTCGCGCTTGTATTAAGGGGGCTAGGTCTGCTTCCGGCCGCGTACGCAACGTGCAGGTGTGCATAGGGCGATGGGCCCAGACCCCTGCGCGCATAGGTTTAGACCGGCGTGCTGACCTCTCTGTTGAGCCTAGGTGGGGCTGCGACGTGTTGATCTTACGAGGCCGGGCATGACCCAGAAAAGTGTGTCCGGCCAAATGGGATCGAGCGTGTTGGGTTATGTGGTGCACCTCTGCAGGGAAGTTTATCTATTCGAATAGCCGTGTCCCTCGGTAAAAGGACGACCCGGAGTTGTACCTTGAGCTTATGACAACTAGAACTGGATACTGAATAAAATACACCCTTCCAAGTGCCAGATACAACCCGGTGATCGCTCTCTAACAGGGCGACGAGGAGGGGATTGCCGGGTAGGATTATGCTATGCGATGCTACTTGGAGGACTTCAATCTACTCTCTTCTACATGCTGCAAGATGGAGATGTCCAGAGCGTAGTCTTCTACAGGACTAGCTATCCCCCTTCTTATTCTGGCATTCTGCAGTTCAGTCCACTGATATGCCCCTTTACACATATACCCTTGCATATGTAGTATAGCTCCTTGCTTGCGAGTACTTTGGATGAGTACTCACGGTTGCTTCTCTCCCTCTTCCCCCCTTTTTCCTTTCTATCTGGTTGTCGCAACCAGATGCTGGAGTCCAGGAGCCAGACGCCACCGTCGACGACGACACCTACGACACTGGAGGTGCCTACTACTACTTGCAGGCCGCTGACGACGACCAGGAGTAGTTAGGAGGTCCCAGGCAGGAGGCCTTGCCTTTTCGATCGTTGCTACTTTTGTGCTAGCCTTCTTAAGGCAAACTTGTTTAACTTATGTCTGTACTCAGATATTGTTGCTTCCGCTGACTCGTCTATGATCGAGCACTTGTATTCGAGCCCTCGAGGCCCCTGGCTTGTATTATAATGCTTGTATGACTTATTTATGTTGTAGAGTTGTGTTGTGATATCTTCCCGTGAGTCCCTGATCGTGATCGTACACATTTGCGTGCATGATTAGTGTACGGTCAAATCAGGGCAGGAGCAGTACCGTGCCATCGTCCACCTCTACTCTCGGGAGTACGGCTCCACTACTGTGCTGCACACCGCACATGGCGTTGGTGTGACCATCGATATGGCTGTCCACGATGCTGCCTATGCTGCTCTGACACGTCTTCGTGGAGAGTATCAGGAGTTGGACACCTCCCCTTTCAGGCAGATTGCCATCGCATCTGATGTTGGTGCGGAGGGATACTATACTGTTGCCTACTCCACTGTCACCCGAGAGCCCTTCTACCATCAGAACCTGGTTCTGCATGCTGATGGGCTGGATCGAGCTAACCGAGCTCTTCGCCACGAGATGTACACCACTCGTCAGCACCTTTACCGTGCTCTGACGCTGCTGCACCCCTTTGTCCGGTCTGGACAGGTACCGCGTACTGCGATCTACCTAGCCAGGACCGTGATGCCCCACGGTGTCGGTTGGCCAGAGGTGGGAGGCTACTCTCCCGCACTTGGTCCTCTTCTGCCACCTGAGCGTCGGGCTCTACACCTGAGTATCCACGGCCCCCAGTCCGCTGACGTGGAGGGCTATCCGTTGCCTCACTACCAGCTGTCGGGCTACGATTACCTCCACAGTACCTCTTGGGACTGATGTAGGCTTGCTTGTAGTGTTAGAGGCATTCGCCGCGAGCCTGTGTGCCGCCTATGATGTTTTAGTCTATGTACTGAACTCTATGCATGACCCCTTTTGTAAGCTATGCCGACTACTATGTAGTAGCTATCGTGCTCCTTTCATTATGCATGTTTCATCATGAATGATTCTTGTCATTGCAAATTTTCTCAATGCTGAACTACCCCTGTTATATATTAGCAGGATGGTTAGACCGGGTGGTCGTGGTCGTGGTGGCGATGCCCCACCACCACCTGAGTACATGGCTGGTATGATCCAACAGTTTGAACTGAACCGCCAGTTCATGGAAAATATGATGGCTCAGTTTCCTCGCCCCAATATGAACCAGCAGCCAGCCCAAGTGACTCTTCAAGATTTCATACGCCTCAACCCAACCATCTACCGCAGCTCAACTCAGCCTCTGGATGCTGATGACTGGCTCCGTGACATCACCTATGAGATGGAGTCTGCTGATGTAGCCCCTGCCAGCTATGTCACCTTTGCTTCCTTCTTCTTGAAGGGACCCGCAGCTCAATGGTGGGACAGCCACAGGCGTACTCTGCCAGCTGGAACAATCATCACATGGCCAGACTTCCAAGCAGCTTTCCGTGCCCGCTTCATTCCTCAGGGAGTCATGGACCGGAAGAAGCGTGAGTTCCGCAACCTCACCCAAGGCAACAAATCTGTCGAAGCTTATCAGCGGGAATTTCTGGACTTGTCCCGCTATGCTGAAGAAGACATTGCAACTGATGCACGCAGACAGGAGAAGTTCCGTGATGGACTTCAAGCTGACATCAAGCTCGCACTTCTAGTGCATGACTTTGCTGATTTCGCCACCTTGGTGAACAAGGCCATCAATGTCGAAACTGGTCTGTAGGAATACCAGAGCTCTCACAGGCGCAACCGTGACACGGGCTCATCTTCGGGTTCGCCCGCACAGAAGCGTAAGATATGGATCCCGAACAGCATGTACCGTCCAAATGCATCTGCCCCAAGGCAGACCTATGCTGCACCTCGTCTGCCTCCACCACCATCTAGGCAGTCAAGACTTCCAGCTCCACCATCCCAAGCTCCGGTTCCCACTCCCAATAATGGTCTGTGCTACAAGTGTGGACAACCAGGTCACCGTGCCAGGGACTGCCATCAGAATCAGAATCAACTTGCCCTTCCAGCAACGGGCCGTGGTAACAACCAGCCCCGCAACAACAATGCTAAGCCTTATGGTCGTGCTCATGCCAACCACGTTGATCTCAACGAAGCTCAAGACCAGCCTGCTACTGTGATGGGTACACTCCTCGTAAATTCAGTACCAGCATCCGTTTTATTTGATACAGATGCATCGCAGTCATTCATGTCAGAAGATTTTGCATACAAGCACGACGTTAAATGTGAGGAGATGAACACCTCTGTATTGGTCAAAACCCCCGTGGGACAGTGTCAAACCTCCTTGGTTGGCATCGATGTCCCCGTGGAAATCGAAGGGCTGGAATTCTATGCCTCTCCCATTATCCTGAAGTCGTCTAACATCGACCTCATTTTGGGTATGGATTGGTTGAAAGCGCATACTGTTTCTATAGTTTGCGCCACTAAGGCCGTCCATCTGCTACACCCTTCTGATGAAATAGTTGCTTACCAAGCTCATCTGGTGCAAAATGCCGAGGCAAGGCTCTACGCATTGAATGCATTGAACGCTGCACCACTCGAGGGCATTGAAAACATTCCCGTCGTGCGTGAATTCCTCGACGTCTTCCCTGAAGAACTTCCGCGGATTCCCCCTGCTAGAGCTGTCGAATTCATCATCGACTTGAAACCAGGCACCACTCCTATAGCCAAGCGACCCTACAAAATGCCGCCGCATGAACTCCTTGAGCTTAAGGAGGAAATCGACAAGTCTCTTCGCAAAGGATTCATTCGCCCAAGTTGCTCTCCTTGGGGAGCACCTTCTCTCTTTGTCAAGAAGAAGGATGGGACAAACCGGTTAGTTCAAGACTACCGTCCTATAAACCAAGCTACCATTCAGAATAAATACCCTCTTCCTCGGATCAATGATCTGTATGATCAACTGGCGGGTTCGTCAGTGTTCTCTAAGCTCGACTTGAGATTGGGCTACCACCAGATCCGTGTTCGCGAAGAGGATATCCCAAAGACCGCCTTCGTGACTCGCTATGGTTCATACGAGTACACCGTCATGTCTTTCGGGTTAACCAATGCTCCAGCCACCTTCTCTCGTCTGATGAACTACATATTCATGGATTACCTCGACAAGTTCGTCGTGGTTTATCTGGATGATATCCTGATATTTTCCAAGAACGAAGAAGAACATGCTGAACATCTTCGACTTGTGCTGGAAAAGCTACGAGAACATCAACTATATGCCAAGTTCTCCAAATGTGAATTCTGGCTACCGGAAGTAACCTATCTTGGGCATGTCATCTCTAAGGATGGTATTGCCGTCAACCCCGAGCGAGTTCAGGCTATTCTTGATTGGACTCCTCCCAAGAACGTTAAGCAAGTCAGAAGTTTTCTCGGTCTCGCCAGCTATTGCCGTCGATTTGTCGAGAACTTCTCCAAGATCGCCAGGCCTCTGACTAACCTGTTACATAAGGGCGTCAAGTTCCAATGGACAGACAAATGTCAGGAAAGTTTCCAGGCACTCAAAGACAAGTTGACTTCTGCCCCAGTTCTAGCTCCACCTGATACTAAGAAGGACTTTGTCATCTACTGCGACGCTTCCCGTCAAGGATTAGGCTGTGTCCTAATGCAAGACCGCAAAGTGATTGCTTATGCCTCTCGACAATTGCGCCCTCACGAAGAGAACTACCCAGTTCACGACCTCGAACTTGCTGCTGTCATTCATGCGTTGAAGCAGTGGCGACATTACCTTCTCGGTAATCGTTGCGAGATCTTCACTGACCACCAAAGTCTGAAGTATCTGTTTACTCAGCCAGATCTGAACCTCCGTCAGCAGAGATGGATGGAGCTTGTTGCAGACTTTGACTTGGGTATTTCCTATACGCCAGGCAAGGCTAATGTAATGGCTGATGCCTTGAGCCGCAAGTCTTACTGCAACCACCTCCAGGTTCACAAAGTTCAGCCCTCGCTTGTTGAAGAATTCAGGAAGCTGAACCTCCATATTGTTCCTCCGGGTGCACTCGCCCCCCCTCCTAAGGAATTTGGCAAGGTGAACCTCCACGTTGTTGCCTAGGGTTCCCTCAATACCCTAGTTGCTAAACCAGATCTCGAGGACAGCATCAAAAGGCTACAGAGGTATGACTCTGAAGCCCACAAGATTAAGCGCTACCTCGCAGAAGGAAAGCCCTCATTCTTCACCATTGCTGAAGATGGCACCCTATACTTCAAGGGCCGCCTAGTGGTGCCATGTGCAGAGAAAAACCTGGATATGACACAGGAAGTTATGAAAGAAGCTCATGATACGCCTCTATGTATCCATCCTGGTAGTACAAAGATGTACCAAGATATCCGTCAGAGATTCTGGTGGACTAATACGAAGCAAGACATTGCTCGTTATGTTGCTGAGTGTGACGTTTGCCGTCGTATCAAAGCAGAACATCAAAGGCCTGCTGGAACTCTGCAACCTATCTCTATTCCTGAATGGAAATGGGACCATGTTGAGATGGACTTCGTCACTGGATTTCCCAAATCACAGAAAGGTAATGATGCTATTCTTGTCGTCATTGACCGGCTTTCCAAAGTTGCACATTTCTTGGCGGTCAAAGAAACGATCACTGCTAGCCAGTTGGCAACGCTCTATATGTCCAGGATTGTTTCACTCCACGGTATTCCATTGGTTATCAGTTCAGACCGTGGTAGCTTATTCACTTCAAGATTCTGGGCAAGTTTCCAAGAAGCAATGGGAACTCATCTGTCATTCAGTACTGCGTTTCATCCTCAATCGCAAGGACAAGTTGAACGCGTCAATCAAGTTCTCGAAGACATGCTTCGAGCTTGTGTTATTTCCTTCGGGAAGAAATGGGAGGAATCTCTCCCGTATGCCGAGTTCTCTTATAATAATAGCTATCAAGCTAGTCTGAAGATGGCCCCCTTCGAAGTGTTATATGGATGAAAGTGCCGAACCCCTCTGAACTGGTCAGAAACTGGGGAACGTCCACTCTTCGGTCCGGATATTATCCAAGATGCCGAAGAACAAGTCCGCATTATTCGCGAGAATCTCAAGACTGCTCAATCACGGCAGAAGAGTCAGTATGACCGTCATCATAAAGACATGGTCTATCAACCTGGCGAAAAGGCTTATCTTCGAGTCACACCTATGAAGGGTGCTCACCGCTTCGGGATCAAGGGCAAACTAGCTCCTCGCTATATTGGCCCATTCACTATTCTCGAAAGGCGTGGAAAAGTGGCATACCAACTGGAGCTACCGCCGAACCTTTCTCAGGTTCACGATGTGTTCCATGTGTCACAGCTCCGCCATTACTTCAAGGATCCAATCCGAGCTGTGGATCATGAAGTGCTCGAATTGCAGCAAGACCTCTCCTATAAGGAGCATCCGGTCCGCATTCTCGACCAAGCTGAACGCCGCACACGTTAGAAGGCGATCAAGTTTCTCAAAGTCCAGTGGTCGCACCATTCTGAAGATGAGGCCACTTGGGAACGAGAGGATCGTCTGCGCGAAGAATACCCCGCACTGTTTCCTTCTACCTCCTAAATCTCGGGACGAGATTTCTTGTAGTGGAGGAGATTTGTAACACCCTGTTTATCATGCTACAGTAACTCTCTGTGATTAAGCTAATCATGTTGCTAAACAGGGCTTGATCACATTTGAATCACATTCCTTTTCAAACTCCTAGATCAAACAGGGATTGCCCCAACGACGTGCCTGAACGGCTCCCCGCCGTCGACTACGTCGACTACGCCATCGGGAACGAGCCGAGCGCCTCTGCACCGACCTCCACGAGCTCGTCTTCAACCTTCGGGTCGCCGGCGTTCGTCGCCGATTTCGGCTACCCCGCGCCCTCCCCGAGCTCACTGCCACTCCCTACGGCTCCGCTGTGAGCTCCCGCTTCTCCTCCCCCTCTCCGTTAGCTCGCCCGCGTACCGTAGCCGCTGTTTCCACGCGCGCCCGAATGCCGCGCCGCGGAGCTCGCCGCCGGCGGGTCTCCGGTGACCAAATGGTCACGGGCGTAGGCCCGCTAGCTCGACCGCGTCGTGCCGCACCCGCCTAGCTAGTTAGTTCGGCCGCTCGCGCGTTCTAACGCCGCTCCCGCCCCCCAGCCCGAAGCACCTCGCCGCCGGCGAGCTCGAAGCACTCGCCCCCGCCCGTTCCAGCCCCTCCGGCCACCACCGTTGGACGCGCGGCGCCGAGCCGCGTCGAACGCGCCCAGCCACGACCCCGCAAACCCACTGTGCGTGAAACCCGCACCCCTCCCGAGCTGCGCCGCCGCGTTTGGCTCGCCGGAGTCGCTCCGGCGCCGGCCGCCGACGTGGCTGGCCTGGGGCCACCCCAGTGCCACTGCCAGTGGGCCCCGTGGGCTCCGTTGACTGGGTCAACCCAGTCAACGTGCTGACTGGGCAGGCCCAGCCACTGACATGCGGGCCCCGCCGCAAAAAAAAGAAACAAATAAAAATGTTTTATAAATAAAAATAATTAGTTTAACTAATCACTCACTGACATATGGGGCCCACCCCTCTAATTAGACTGTTAGATTACTTTAAATAAGTATTAAACTAACAGAGGCTGACATGTGGGTCCCACTGGACCCACATGTCTGGTTTGACTGGTCAGCCGACCTGTTGACCTGCTGACGTCAGCATTGCCTCATGCTGACGTCATAATTCATTTTTGCTTAATATAAATAATTCCAGAAATTCAAATAAACTTTGAAAATTCATATCTTTTAAACCGTAACTCGGATGAAAATGTTTTCTATATGAAAGTTGCTCAGAACGACGAGACGAATCCAAATACGCCGTTCGTTCGTCCACCACACCTTCCTAACCTATCGAACTAGCAACTTTCCCCCTCCGGTCCGTCTGTCCGAAAACGCGAAACATCGGGAATACCTCCCGGATGTTCCCCCCTTCACCGGTACCACCTACTGTCGCGTTAAGACACACCTAGCACCGCTCATTGTCATGTCACGCATCGTCATGCTTATGTTTGCATTGTATTTACTGTTTCTTCCCCCTCTCCTCTCCGGTAGACTACGAGACCGACACTGCTGCTGCCCAGTTCGACTACGGAGTTGACGACCCCTCCTACTTGCCAGAGCAACCAGGCAAGCCCCCCCCCCCCTTGATCACCAGATATCGCCTATTCTTCTCTATACTGCTTGCATTAGAGTAGTGTAGCATGTTACTGCTTTCCGATATCCTATCCTGATGCATAGCCTATCCTTGTAACTACTGTTGTTACCTTTACCTGCAATCCTACATGCTTAGTATAGGATGCTAGTTTTCCATCAGTGGCCCTACATTCTTGTCCGTCTGCTGTGCTATACTATCAGGCCGTGATCACCTGGGCGGTGATCACGGTATATACTTGTATACTAAATACATGACCCATGTGATGACTAAAGTCGGGTCGGCTCGTAGGAGTACCCGCGAGTGGATCTTTGTGGCGGAGCGACAGGGCAGGTTGAGACTGCCTAGGTGAGAGGTGGGCCTGGCCCTGGTCGGCGTTCGCGGTTACTTAACACGCTTAACGAGATCTTGGTTTTGATCTGAGTCTGGCCATTTGGTCTATACGCACTAACCATCTACGTGGGAGTAGTTATGGGTATCCCGACGTCGTGGTATCAGCCGAAGCTCTTTTGACGTCAGCAACTGAGTGGCGCGCGCCGCATTGGACCGTAAGCTCGCGCTTGTATTAAGGGGGCTAGGTCTGCTTCCGGCCGCGTACGCAACGTGCAGGTGTGCATAGGGCGATGGGCCCAGACCCCTGCGCGCATAGGTTTAGACCGGCGTGCTGACCTCTCTGTTGAGCCTAGGTGGGGCTGCGACGTGTTGATCTTACGAGGCCGGGCATGACCCAGAAAAGTGTGTCCGGCCAAATGGGATCGAGCGTGTTGGGTTATGTGGTGCACCTCTGCAAGGAAGTTTATCTATTCGAATAGCCATGTCCCTCGGTAAAAGGACGACCCGGAGTTGTACCTTGAGCTTATGACAACTAGAACTGGATACTGAATAAAATACACCCTTCCAAGTGCCAGATACAACCCGGTGATCGCTCTCTAACAGGGCGACGAGGAGGGGATTGCCGGGTAGGATTATGCTATGCGATGCTACTTGGAGGACTTCAATCTACTCTCTTCTACATGCTGCAAGATGGAGATGTCCAGAAGCGTAGTCTTCTACAGGACTAGCTATCCCCCTTCTTATTCTGGCATTCTGCAGTTCAGTCCACTGATATGCCCCTTTACACATATACCCTTGCATATGTAGTATAGCTCCTTGCTTGCGAGTACTTTGGATGAGTACTCACGGTTGCTTCTCTCCCTCTTCCCCCCTTTTTCCTTTCTATCTGGTTGTCGCAACCAGATGCTGGAGTCCAGGAGCCAGACGCCACCGTCGACGACGACACCTACGACACTGGAGGTGCCTACTACTATGTGCAGGCCGCTGACGACGACAAGGAGTAGTTAGGAGGTCCCAGGCAGGAGGCCTTGCCTTTTCGATCGTTGGTACTTTTGTGCTAGCCTTCTTAAGGCAAACTTGTTTAACTTATGTCTGTACTCAGATATTGTTGCTTCCGCTGACTCGTCTATGATCGAGCACTTGTATTCGAGCCCTCGAGGCCCCTGGCTTGTATTATAATGCTTGTATGACTTATTTATGTTGTAGAGTTTTGTTGTGATATCTTCCCGTGAGTCCCTGATCATGATCGTACACATTTGCGTGCATGATTAGTGTACGGTCAAATCGGGGGCGTCACAATATGCAAGTGGTAGTAGTTTCTTGGCATTATTAGTGGTTTCTTGCATTATTAGGGGTTTCTTGTAAGGAACTGTAAGTGCATCTAGTGCCACCCCTTGTTGGTTTTGGAGTATTGACGACAAACCTGGTTGATGGACTAATGTGTTTGCGAGAATTGCAGGATAACACAGGTAGTAGTCCCTCATTAATTCGGTTTACCTACCAAAGATGACCCCTAAAAATGTATGAAGACATTGAAGACAATGGTGGTATGTGAAAACAATCACACCGAAGCTTATGACTCGAGAAGACATTCACATGAAGACTATGGAGTGCAAAGACATAGTTGTTTCGTAGTTTCCTTTTCTTCTTTGTTGAGTCATAGGAACCACCGTACTGTTAAGTGGGGTCCAAGTGAACAAAGTCAGAGTGATTGAAGTGATGCTCAACCAAATCCTATGTCTTCGAGCGAAGACAATGAGAGCAAATCTTATCCAGAGCTGGATGAGTCAGCTTTACTTGTAGCCCAAGTCAAGCTGCCGCGTGTGTTTGAAATCTGACCGTTGGAACACGTGTCAGTTCCTTAGTGACCCAGGGTCATTTCAAACAAATCAGGTCGGGTTGCCTAGTGGCTATTGTTGGGGAACGTAGTAATTTCAAAAAAAAAAATCCTACGCACACGCAAGATCATGGTCATGCATAGCAACGAGAGGGGAGAGTGTTGTCCACGTACCCTCGTAGACCGAAAGCGGAAGCGTTAGCACAACGCGGTTGATGTAGTCGTACGTCTTCACGATCCGACCGATCAAGTACTGAACGCATGGCACCTCCGAGTTCAGCACACGTTCAGCTCGATGACATCCCTCGGACTCCGATCCAGCCGAGCTTTGAGGGAGAGTTCCGTCAGCATGACAACGTGGTGATGATGATGATGTTCTACCGACGCAGGGCTTCGCCTAAGCACCGCTACGATATTATCGAGGTGGATTATGGTGGAGGGGGGCACCGCACACGGCTAAGAGATCAAGAGATCAATTGTTGTGTCTCCAAGGGGTGCCCCCTCCCCGTATATAAAGGACTGGAGGAGGGGGAGGGCCGGCCCTCTCTATGACGCGCCCTAGGTGGAGTCCTACTCCCACCGGGAGTAGGATCCCCCCCCTTCTAAGTATTAGGAGTAGGAGTCAAGGAAAGGGGAGAGAGAAGAGAAGGAAGGAGGGGGTGCAGCCCCTCCTCCTAGTCCAATTCGGACTAGGCCTTGGGGGGGGCGCCCAGCCTCTCTTCCCTCTTTCCCCTAAAGCCCAATAAGGCCCATATACTCCCCAGCGAATTCCCGTAACTCTCCGGTACTCCGAAAAATACCCGAATCACTCGGAACCTTTCCGATGTCTGAATATAGTCGTCCAATATATCGATCTTTACGTCTCGACCATTTCGAGACTCCTCGTCATGTCCCCGATCTCATCCGGGACTCCGAACTACCTTCGATACATCAAAACACATAAACTCATAATATAACCGGCATCGAACTTTATGCGTGCGGACCCTACGAGTTCGAGAACAATGTAGACATGACCGAGACACGTCTCTGGTCAATAACCAATAGCGGAACCTGGATGCTCATATTGACTCCTACATATTCTACGAAGATCTTTATCGGTCAAACCGCATAACAACATACGTTGTTCCCTTTATCATCGGTATGTTACTTGCCTGAGATTCGATCGTCGGTATCTCAATACCTAGTTCAATCTCGTTACCAGCAAGTCTCTTTACTCGTTCCGTAATACATCATCCCGCAACTAACTCATTAGCTACAATGCTTGCAAGGCTTATAGTGATGTGCATTACTGAGTGGGCCCAGAGATACCTCTCCGACAATCGGAGTGACAAATCCTAATCTCGAAATACGCCAACCCAACAAGTACCTTTGGAGACACCTGTAGAGCACCTTTATAATCACCCAGTTATGCTATGACGTTTGGTAGCACATAAAGTGTTCCTCCGGTAAACGGGAGTTGCATAATCTCACAGTCACAGGAACATGTATAAGTCATGAAGAAAGCAATAGCAGAATACTAAACAATCGTGTGCTAAGCTAACGGAATGGGTCAAGTCAATCACATCATTCTCCTAATGATGTGTTCCCGTTAATCAAATGATAACTCATGTCAATGGCTAGGAAACATAACCATCTTTGATCAACGAGCTAGTCAAGTAGAGGCATACTAGTGACACTCTGTTTGTCTATGTATTCACACAAGTATTATGTTTCCGGTTAATACAATTCTAGCATGAATAATAAACATTTATCATGATATAAGGAAATAAATAATAACTTTATTATTGCCTCCAGGGCATATTTCCTTCAGCTATAAATAGCCCACCCCCTACACCATAAATTGGTGGCTGCCCAGAGTTAGTGCACGGCTTTTGTCGTTTGAGAGCAACCCACCTCCGAAGCTATTGAGAGAGAGAGAGAGAAATCCTTGCGAAGACAAAGCCCGAAACACCCAGAGCCAAAGAGTGTTAGGCATCACTGAAGTCTTTCTGTCCGCGTGACCTAAAGACTTGTTACACTTGAGGACAGTGAATCCTCCAGCCGGTTAGGCGTCGCGTTCTGAGCATCCAAGAGTCATTGTGGATTGCCGATGAATGAAGTCTGTGAAGGTTCGGAAGTCTACCTTGAAGACTTACCAGAGTGATTGGGCGAGGACTAGGTGTCCTTAGGTCAAGGGGAATAAGGTGAAGACGTGGTCTTCTGAGTTAAATCTCAGCCTCCCTAACCAGACGTACAGTTGTCACAGCAACTGGAACTGGTCCAACAAATCCTTGTCCTCACCTAGCAACTGGTTCTATCTTCTCCCTCTCTTTACTTACAGTTTGTCTTCGTGAAGTCATTGCTTGCTTGCATTATCTGTTTGACTTCACTATGTGACTACTATTGTTGTTTGGCTTCATACTATCTTCCATCCTGATCATTACTACCTAGCTGCTGTTAGTCTTCGTGCTTTGTCTTCATTTAGTACTTGACTATGGCTTGCCTAGTGTAGTCTACCTTCCACTGCATGTTAATAGGTTCGTTTCTATTGTTTGTCTTTGAAACTTCCATGTTTTGAAGACTTTCATAAAAATCGCCTATTCACCCTCCCCCCTCTAGTCGATAACTAGCACTTTCAATTGGTATCAGAGCAAGGTACTCCCTTGTTCTGTGTGATTTGGTTTAACCACCTGGAGTTTTAGCTATGTCGACTGCAGGGATAATCAAAGTCTCTGATGCATGCCCTGTCTTCGATGGCACTGATTACCCCTACTGGAAGAATAAGATGTGCATGCATCTTGAAGCCATTGATGTCGATCTATGGTATGTCATCAAGAACAGCGTTCCCAATACTGGTGAAGGTGTCACCCTGCTGATGTCAAGAAGTTCGTTCAACTGGATTCTACTGCCAAGAACATCATCTGTGGTCATCTGACCAAAGGACAGTATGGCCGTGTGAGTGCTCTGGAAACGTCAAAGCTAGTCTGGGACTGGCTCTCCAAGGTCAATGAAGGCGTCTCAACCCAGAGAGATCAAAGGATCAGTGTTCTTCGCAACCTCTTCAACCGCTTCAAGAGAAACGACAATGAGAATGTCCAGCTCACGTTTGATCGCCTCACTGACATCACAAATGAGCTTCATGCTCTCGGCGCCACTGAGATCACCAGGCATGAAATCGTCAAGGCACTCCTGAGATCACTTGACAACTCGTTTGACACCCTAGCCCCGATGATTCGAGAATGCCCTGACTTCAAGACACTCGATCCGTCTGACATACTTGAGAGGCTCAACACACATGAGTTTCAGCTATCTGAGAAAAGAGATATCTATGGTCCCAACTATGGCCGAACTCGCGCCTTGAAGGCAAAGGCTGTTTCCTCATCTGAAGAAGAATCTGACTGCAGTTCTGGTGATCCTGAAGACATTGGAAAGGAGCTTGCTATGCTTATGAAGAAATTCCAGAAGTTCACTAAGAAGAAAGGCTTCAGAAAGTCTTCACCATCTAGCTCAAGAAATGATGAAGCTTATGATGACAAGAAGAAGAAACCTGGTCACTACATCTCTGAGTGTCTGCAGTGGGACAATGAAAACAACAAGAAGAAAAGGAGCAAGGAATATGATTCTGATGACAGGAAGAAGAAGAAGAAATCCTCAAAGTCTTCTTCCAAATCTTCATCGAAGTCTTCATCACACAAGAAGAGCTCATATGGCAAGGATCTTGCTTTTGTTGGCAAGGAGATGGATTCAGAAGAGGAGTCTGCTTCTGAGGAGGCGGAGGTGGATTCTGAGGAGGAGTCCGACTCTGGCGTTGCAAGTCTGGCTCTAGCTACAGCTTACGTTGCCAAGTCCATCTTCAACACTGAAGACAATGGCTCCATCACCAACGCTGATGCTAATGACAAGGACGACTCCGCTCCCACCTACTGCTTCATGGGACATGGTGCCAAGGTAAACTCACGCGATGCTTACTTTCGAACATCAAGTGAAGATGACTCTGATTGTGAATCCAAACCCAGCTACAAAACACTTGCTAAAATTGCAACTGAACAACAGAAAGCTACGGAACATATTCAAAAACTGTTAGACAAAAGCGATGACCTGTTGGACGCGGAAATGACCTGATCTCAGTCCTTAATTGAAGACATAAAAAATCTTCATGTTAAGTACGAGGAACTTGAAAGTCGTCATGAAACGCTCTCAACAGACTAGTTCCGCTCAGGAAGGATTTGAACCACCATGTCTAAAATGCCTTGAGCGTGATAACGCTACTTCTGTTGCTGAATGTTCTACTGTTGCTATTGGTGCAATATCTTCAACTGTTGATGTGGTAACTAACCCCTCTGCTGAGGATGCCACTACTATTGCTGATGAAAATGCTAGGTTGAAGACATTGCTTGAGACAGGGATGTACAAAAGTCTCACAGGGCATCAGAGACTGTGTGATGTCCTCAAAAAGGAGATTCTGAACCGAAACCCTAGAAAAGAGGGTGTTGGGTTTGAGAGGAAATGAATGTTGATGGTTCTTAGTGGAAACCTGAGCAGTACCCCAAAACCACATGGGTTGCTGCAAAAGGACCTTCAGTGGACCCATCCACCTTATCTGGCTTCACTTGTGCTAACCCAATTATCATTGATGAATCCTTTGATGCAAACTATAAACTGTTTAAGAATCAGAATGGTGAAGTGTTTGCCAGGTATATTGGTACTAACTGCAGGAATGGACCACCTATGAAGAAGATCTGGGTGCCCAAAAGGTGTCTTGAGAATCTTCCTGTGAATGTCATCATGACACCACAAGGGAAGAAGACAAACCCCAGACCAAAGGCTTCATATGGCCCAAAGGCTTCATACAGACACAGGACTCACCTGAGTCACCCTAATGCCAATGTTTTGCAGGGAAATCATACTCAAACTTATGAATATGAGCGCGTGTCATCAAACCGCTATGTTCATAAGACTAAGAACTATTCTGCTTATTCATATGAGTACTATTCGCCTCCTGCAAGGCTATTTGCTAGGGCTTCAAAGCCGAAGTTCTCAGGTGTTGCACCTAGACTCATTGCTTCTAAGCCATCCCTGAAAATGTGGGTGGTTAAGAAAAATTAACTTTCTTTTGCAGGGAAAGGTCTCCAGCCGGAAATCAAAGGTGTCCGATGCTTTTGCTAGGGACCTAAAACATCTTGTAGGGCGCAAGATAAAATGCCCAAATGGTCTTACTATGTATTTTGTTCCTGAATCGCTTGCCAATCATCCTATCAGTCCTAACCTTGATCTGAGCTTTGATAATCCTCTTGTGCGTCAAATGTTTATGCTTCACAATACTCTTGGTGAAGCCTATCCCCCTAACTGTACTGTAGGGTATGACACCTCATGCTTCAGAATGGATTATGGACAGCGGATGCACTAATCATATGACTGGTGATCGAAGTCTTCTCATGGACTCAACCTTACGTCCATCTGACAAGAGTCACATCACATTTGCGGACACTAATAAAAGCAAGGGATTGGGTCTAGGTAGAGTTGCAATCTCAAAGGATCAGCACATGGATAAAGTGATGCTTGTTGAATCCCTTGGTTTCAACTTAATGTCTGTCTCAATGCTTTGTGACTTGAACATGATTGTGATATTTGGAAAATATCGTTGCCTTGTACTAATGGAATCTGACAAGTCTCTAGTCTTTGAAGGGTATGGAAAAGATGATTTGTACATGGTAAATTTCTCAGGAGGACCACAACTGGCCGTATGTCTTCTAGCAAAGGCTTCAGAGTGCTGGCTCTGGCATCGGAGGCTAGGACATGCGGGCATGAGGAATCTGTACACTCTCACGAAGAAGAAACACGTCATAGGCATCGAGGGCATCAAGTTCAAGAAAGGTCACCTATGCGGTGCCTGCGAAGCTGGAAAGATGACGAGGGCCAAGCACCCCTCGAACAAATCATGACGACATCTCAACCCTTCGAGCTGCTACGCATGGACTTATTTGGCCCTACTCACTACTCTACTCTCACTACTACTGCTTGTCTCTATGGCTTCGTCACCGTTGATGATTATTCAAGATATACGTGGGTGCATATAATCCTCTACAAGACTGAAGTGCAGGATGTCTTCAGACGCTTCGCCAACCGTGCCATGAATAACTATTGCCTCAAGATCAAGCATATCAGAAGTGACAATGGCACAGAGTTCAAGAACACCGGCCTCGACCTTTACCTGGATACATTGGGCATCACTCATGAGTTCTCCGCTCCGTACACTCCTCAGCAGAATGGCATCATGGAGCGCAAGAACCGAACACTCATTGAGATGGCTCGGACGATGCTTGATGAATACAAGACTCCAAGAAAGTTCTGGCCCGAAGCCATTGATACTGCATGCCATGTCATCAACCGTGTTTATCTTCACAAGCTTCTGAAGAACATCCTATGAACTCCTGACTGGTAAGAAGCCAAATGTCAGTTACTTCAGAGTATTTGGTGCTAGGTGCTGGATCAAGGATCCACATCACACTTCAAAATTTGCACCGAAAGCACATGAAGGTTTTATGCTTGGTTACGGAAAGGATTCGCACTCCTACAGAGTCTTCAACCTCTTTCACTATAAAGTGGTTGAAACTATAGATGTGCAGTTTGATGAGACTAATGGCTCGCAAAGAGAGCACCTGCCAACTGTGCTAGATGAAGATCCACCTAGTGAATCCATCAAGCTCATGGGAACTGGAGAGATCATACCTTCTAAGGCACAGGCTGAAGAGGAACTCATCATTTCTGCACCTAATCAACCTGAAGCCAATGCTCAGCCTGAAGACAATCCTCCAAATGATGACAATGATCAGCAAGAGCAAAATCTTCGTCCGGTTCATCCTCGTGTTGCAAATGAAGTACAGATTGAGAAGATAATTGGTAGCATCAATGCACCAGGTCCACTCACTCGTTCAAGAGCAACACAGCTAGCAAATTTCTGTGGGCACTTTGCATTTGTCTCAATATCAGAACCCAAGAAAGTTGCTGAAGCCTTCATGGAACCTGAATGGATTCAAGCTATGCAAGAATAGCTTCAACAGTTCAAGCTGAACAATGTGTGGGAACTAGTCAAGCGTCCGGACCCTCGCAAGCACAACATAATAGGCACCAAATGGATATATCGCAACAAGCAAGATGAGCATGGTCAAGTTATCAGAAACAAGGCTCGTCTCGTTGCTCAAGGATACACTCAAGTTGAAGGGATAGACTTCGATGAAACATTTGCTCCTGTGGCTAGGTTTGAAGCTATTCGCATACTGCTAGCCTATGCAAACCATCATAACATCCTTTTGCATCAGATGGATGTGAAAAGTGCCTTTCTCAATGGCAAGATTGAAGAAGAAGTGTATGTTGCACAACCACCTGGCTTTGAAGATCCAAAACATCCTGATATGGTATACAAGCTTAACAAGGCATTGTATGGCCTCAAACAAGCCCCTCGCGCTTGGTATGACACACTCAAAGACTTCCTAAAGAGCAAAGGCTTCAAACCTGGTTCCCTGGATCCCACACTCTTCACGAAGACATATGATGGTGAACTGTTTATGTGCCAGATATATGTGGATGACATTATCTTCGGCTGCACTAACCAGAAATACACTGATGAGTTTGGACACATGATGCAAGAGCAATATCAGATGTCCATGATGGGTGAGCTGAAGTTCTTCCTTGGTCTTCAAATTCGTCAGCAGAGCAACGACATCTTCATATCTCAAGAGAAATGCCTCAAAGACTGCCTGAAGAAGTTTGGAATGCAAGACTGTAAAGGTTACACGACGCCAATGTCAACCAAAAGTCATCTGGGTCCTGACGCCAATGGTAAAGAGTTTGATAAAAAGGTATACCGCTCCATGATTGGTTCTTTACTTTATTTATGTGCATCTAGGCCAGATATAATGCTTAGTGTTTGCATGTGTGCCCGATTCCAAGCGGCACCAAAGGAATCGCATCACTTAGCTGTGAAGCGAATTCTTCGATATTTGGCTTACACACCAACACTAGGATTATGGTATCCAAAGGGCTCAGATTTTGATCTAGTTGTATTCTCGGATGCTGATTATGCTGGTGATAAGGTGGATCACAAGTCTACATCAAGCACATGTCACTTTCTGGGACGATCAGTTGTCTGTTGGTCTTCAAAGAAGCAGAACTGTGTATCTCTCTCCACTGCTGAATCTGAATACATTGCTGCTGGATCTTGCTGCGCTCAGCTTCTATGGATGAAGCAAACACTCAAGGACTATGGCATCCATCTGAAGCAAGTACCACTCTACTGCGACAATGAAAGAGCCATCAAGATTGCCAACAACCCAGTTCAGCACTCGAAGACAAAGCACATTGAAATTTGTCATCACTTTCTCAGAGATCATGTCATGAAGGAAGATATTGATATCATTCACGTCAACATTGAAGAGCAATTGGCAGATATCTTCACAAAGCCCTTGGATGAGAAAAGGTTTTGCAAGTTGCGGTGTGAGCTAAATATCTTGGAATCCTCGAATGTCCTGTGATTAGGCACACATCCTAACACTTATGCATGTTGATGACTTAGATGTGCAACACACGAAGTAATGTATATCTTCAATCAATGAAGACTTACACTCTAAGTGTGAATACATTAATGCGGAATTTGACTTCGGAGCGCCACGATAATTGTGCGCCGTGTCTGGGTCTAATACTTCCTATACGGTGGGTAAAGCCACCACCAAATTCTTATTTGGAGTGATTTTCTCTTGGCGTTACATTTGCTAAGTCTCCGCATTTGATTTATCTTCAACATTGATTTGTCTTCATGATGATCTTCACTTTGTTGATTTAGTCTTACTCAGATATATACATATATTTGTGTTCTGTCCTCTATAGCTTTCACTTATAGCTATGTCTTTTCATTTGAATCTTTTGAACTAAGTGAATGTGATCGGACCCTAACCTCTTCTATGCTTCTACCTCAAATTCTATCTATCCAAATCATATGCATTCTATTGAAACCGTTGAATGTCTTCTCTGCATCCTTGTCAGCAGAAGATACAGAGAAAAACATCGAATCCGTTTTAAATGCTCAATCCATATTGCCTGAAACCCGGAGAAGCCGGAACGACCACCCGACCGTCCAGGCGTGCGTGGGAACATGGAACAACTTCCAATGTGTTGCATGTTCGCCACGTGTCCCTCGGATGTGAACTGCCAGGGGCACCTGCGTAATTGCGCTGTGCTGTCCATCTCCCTATAAATGTATATCACATCGCGGTCAAAATCCTTCTTCCACCTCTCCACCTCGACAATGTTGGGGAACGTAGCAATAATTCAAAATTTTCCTACGTGTCACCAAGACCAATCTAGGAGATGCTAGCAACGAGAGAGAGGGAGTGCATCTTCATACCCTTGAAGATCGCTAAGCGGAAGCATTACAAGAACGCGGTTGATGGAGTCGTACTCGCAGCGATTCAAATCGCGGAAGTTCCGATCTAGCGCCGAACGGACGGCGCCTCCGCGTTCAACACACGTACAGCCCGGGGACGTCTCCTCCTTCTTGATCCAGCAAGGGGAGAGGAGAAGTTGAGGGAGAACTCCAGCAGCACGACGGCGTGGTGGCAATGGAGCTCGTGGTTCTCCGGCAGAGCTTCGCTAAGCACTACGGAGGAGGAGGAGGAGGTGTATGAGGAGGGAGGGCTGCGCCAGGGAAGACGTGCGGCTGCCCTCCCACCCCTCCACTATATATAGGGGCAAGGGAGAGGGGGGACAGCCCCCTTAGATCCCATCTGGTGGGAGGGGCGGCGGCCAGGGAGGGTGGCTTGCCCCCCAAGTCAAGGGGGGCGCCCCCTCCAGGGTTTTCCCCAACCCTAGGCGCATGGGCCCTAGGGGAAGGTTGGTGCCCAGCCCACTTAGGGGCTGGTTCCCTTCCACCTACAGCCCATAACACCCTCCGGGGCAGGTGGACTCTCCCGGTGGACCCCCGGAACCCCTTCGGTGGCCCCGGTACAATACCGGCATACCCTCGAACACTTCCGGTGACCGTATGATGACTTCCCATATATAAATCTTTACCTCCGGACCATTCCGGAACTCCTCGTGACGTCCGGGATCCTATCCGGGACTCCGAACAACCTTCGGTAACCACGTACTATTTCCCATAACAACTCTAGCGTCACCGAACCTTAAGTGTGTAGACCCTACGGGTTCGGGAACCATGCAGACATGACCGAGACACCTCTCCGGCCAATAACCAATAGCAGGATCTGGATACCCATATTGGCTCCCACATGTTCCACGATGATCTCATCGGATGAACCACGATGTCGGGGATTCAATCAATCCCGTATACAATTCCCTTTGTCTATCGGCATGTTGCTTGCCCGAGATTCGATCGTCGGTATCCCAATACCTCGTTCAATCTTGTTACCGGCAAGTCTCTTTACTCGTTCCGTAACGCATGATCCCATGGCTAACTCCTTAGTCACATTGAGCTCATTATGATGATGCATTGCCGAGTGGGCCCAGAGATACCTCTCCATCATACGGAGTGACAAATCCCAGTCTCGATTCGTGCCAACCCAACAGACACTTTCAGAGATACCTGTAGTGCACCTTTATAGCCACCCAGTTACGTTGTGACGTTTGGTACAACCAAAGCATTCCTACGGTTTTCGGGAGTTGCACAATCTCATGGTCTAAGGAAACGATACTTGACATTAGAAAAACTCTTAGCAAATGAACTACACGATCTTGTGCTATGCTTAGGATTGGGTCTTGTCCATCACATCATTCTCCTAATGATGTGATCCCGTTATCAATGACATCCAATGTCCATGGTCAGGAAATCATAACCATCTATTGATCAACGAGCTAGTCAACTAGAGGCTTACCAGGGACATGTTGTGGTCTATGTATTCACACATGTATTACGGTTTCCAGTTAGTACAATTATAGCATGAACAATAGACAATTATCATGAACAAGGAAATACAATAATAACCATTTTATTATTGCCTCTAAGGCATATTTCCAATAGTCTCCCACTTGCACTAGAGTCAATAATCTAGTTCACATCACTATATGATTGTAATGAATCCAACACCCATGGGGTTTGTTCATATCTCGCTTGTGAGAGAGGTTTTTAGTCAACGGTTCTGAACATTCCAGATCCGTGTGTGCTTTACAAATCTCTATGTCATCTTGTAGATGCAGCTACCACGCGCTACTTGGAGCTATTCCAAATAACTGCTCTACTATACGAATCCGTTTTACTACTCAGAGTCATCCGGATTAGTGTCAAAGTTTGCATCGACGTAACCCTTTACGACGAACTCTTTTTCCACCTCCATAATCGAGAAAATTCCTTAGTCCACTAGTTACTAAGGATAAGTTCGACCGCTATCATGTGATCCATTCCTGGATCACTCTTGTACCCCTTGACTAACTCATGGCAAGGTACACTTCAGGTGTGGTAAACAGCATAGCATACTGTAGAGCCTACGTCTAAAGCATAGGGGACGACCTTCGTCCTTTCTCTCTCTTCTGCCGTTCTCAGGTCTTGAGTCTTACTCAATACTCACACCTTGTAACACAGCCAAGAACTCCTTCTTTGCTGATCTATTTTGAATTCCTTCAAAATCCTGTCACGGTATGCATTCATTTGAAAGTACTATTAACCATTTTTGATCTATCCTTATAGATCTTGATGCTCAATGTTCAAGTAGCTTAATCCAGGTCTTCCATTGAAAAACACTTTTCAAATAACCTTATATGCTTTCCAGAAATTCTACATCATTTCCGATCAACAATATGTCAACAACATATACTCATCAAAAATTCTATATTGCTCCCACTCACTTCTTTGGAAATACAAGTTTCTCATAAACTTTGTATAAACCCAAAATCTTTGATCATCTCATCAAAGCATACATTCCAACTCCGAGATGCTTACTCCAGTCCTTAGAAGGATTGCTGGAGCTTTGCATACTTGTTAGCATCTTTCAGGATTGACAAAACCTTCTGATTGTATCACATACAACCTTTCCTCAAGAAAATTGTCGAGGAAACAATGTTTTTTGACATCCTATCTGCAAGATTTCATAAATAATGTAGTAACTGCTAATATAATTCCAACAGACTCTTAGCATTGCTACGAGTGAGAAAATCTCATCGTAGTCAACTCCTTGAACTTGTCGGAAAACATCTTAACGACAAGTCGAGCTTTCTTAATGGTGACACTTACCATCATTGTCTGTCTTCCTTTTAAAATCCATCTGCACCCAACAGCCTTACGACCATCAAGTAGTTCTTCCAAAGTCTATACTTTGTTTTTATACATGGATCCTCTCTCGGATTTTATGGCCTCGAGCCATTCGTCGGAATCTAGGCCCACCATCGCTTCTCCATAGCTCGTAGGTTCATTGTTGTCTAGCAACATGACTTCCAAGACAGGATTACGTACCACTCTGAAGTAGTACGCATCCTTGTCGTCCTACAAGGTTTGGTAGTGACTTGATCCGAAGTTTCATGATCACTATCATAAGCTTCCACTTCAATTGGTGTAGGTGCCACAGTAACAACTTCCTGTGCCCTGCTACACACTAGTTGAAGTGATGGTTCAATAACCTCATCAAGTCTCCACCATCCTCCCACTCAATTCTTTCGAGAGAAACTTTTCCTCGAGAAAGGACCTGTTTCTAGAAACAATCACCTTGCTTCCGGATCTGAAATAGGAGGTATACCCAACTGTTTTGGGTATTCTATGAAGATGCATTTATCCGCTTTGGGTTCGAGCTTATCAGCCTGAAACTTTTTCACATAAGCGTCGCAGCCCCAAATTTTTAAGAAACGACAGCTTGGGTTTTTCTAAACCATAGTTCATACGGTGTCGTCTCAACGGAATTGTGTGGTGCCCTATTTAAAGTGAATGCGGTTGTCTCTAATGCCTAACCCATAAACGATAGTGGTAATTCGATAAGAGACATCATGGTATGCACCATATCCAATAGGGTGCAGTTATGATGTTCGGACACACCATCACACTATGGTGTTCCAGGCGGTATTAGTTGTGAAACAATTTCCACAATGTCTTAATTGTGTGCCAAACTCGTAACTCAGATATTCATCTCTATGATCATATCACAGACATTTTATCCTCTTGTCACGACGATCTTCAACTTCACTCTGAAATTACTTGAACCTTTCAATAATTCAGACTTGTGTTTCATCAAGTAAATATACTCAGCATCTACTCAAATCATCTGTGAAGTAAGAACATAACGATATCCACTGCATGCCTCAGCACTCATTGGACTGCACACATCAAAATGTATTACTACCAACAAGTTGCTTTCTTGTTCGATCTTACTGAAACGAGGCCTTTCAGTCATCTTGCCCATGTGTTATGATCTGCATGTCTCAAGTGATTCAAAATCAAGTGAGTCCAAACGATCCATCTGTATGGAGTTTCTTCATGCATATCTACCAATAGACATGGTTCGCATGTCTCAATCTTTTCAAAAACGAGTGAGTCCAAAGATCCATCAACATGGAGCTTCTTCATGTGTTTTATACCAATATGACTCAAATGGCAGTGCCACAAGTATGTGGTACTATCATTACTATTTTATATCTTTTGGCATGAACATGTGTATCACTACGATCGAGATTCAATAAACCTTTCATTTTAGGTGCAAGACCATTGAAGGTATTATTCAAATAAAAAGAGTAACTATTATTCTCCTTAAATGAATAACCGTATTGCGATAAACACAATCCAATCATGTCTATGCTCAACGCAAACAAATAACAATTATTTAGGTTTAACACCAATCTCGATGGTAGAGGGAGCGTGCGATGTTTGATCACATCAACCTTGGAAACACTTCCAACACATATCATCATCTCACCTTTAGCTAGTCTCCGTTTATTCCGTAGCCTTTTATTTCGAGTTACCAACACTTAGCGACCAAACCGGTATCTAATACCCTGGTGCTACTAGGAGTACTAGTAAAGTACACATTAATATAATGCATATCCAATATACTTCTGTCGACCTTGCCTGCCTTCTCATCTACCAAGTATCTAGGGTAGTTCTACTTCAGTGACCGTTCCCCTCATTACAGAAGCACTTAGTCTCGGGTTTGGGTTCAACCTTGGGTTTCTTCGCTGGAGCAGCAACTGATTTGCCATTTCATGAAGTATCCCTTCTTGCCCTTGCCCTTCTTGAAACTAGTGGTTTTACTAACCATCAACAATTGATGCTCCTACTTGATTTCTACTTTCGCGGTGTCAAACATCGCGAGTTGCTCAAGGATCATCATGTCTGTCCCTGATATGTTATAGTTCATCACGAAGTTCTAATAGCTTGGTGTCAGTGACTATGGAGAACCATCACTATCTCTTCTGGAAGATTAACTCCCACTCGATTCAAGCGATTGTAGTACTCAGACAATCTGAGCACATGCTCAACGATTGAGCTTTTCTCCCTTAGTTTGCAGGCTTAAGAAACTTGTCAGAGGTCTCATACCTCTTGACGTGGGCACTAGTCTGAAATCCCAATTTCAGTCTTTGGAACATCTCATATGTTCTGCTACATTTCAAAACCGTCTTTGGTGCCACAATTTTAAACCGTTAGCATCACACATTGAACTATCACGTAGTCATCAAAACGTGTATGTCAGATGTTTCGCAACATCTACAGACGACGCTCGAGGTTCAGCACACCGAGCGGTGCATTAAGGACATAAGCCTTCTGTGCAGCAATGAGGACAATCCTCAGTTTACGGACCCAGTCCGCATAATTGCTACTATCAACTTTCAACTAAATTTTCTCTAGGAACATATCTTAGTAGAACTAAAGCGTAAGCTACGACATAATTTGCAAAGACCTTTTGACTATGTTCATGATAATTAAGTTCATCTAATCAAATTATTTAATGAACTCCCACTCAGATAGACATCCCTCTAGTCATCTAAGTGATACATGATCCGAGTCAACTAGGCCGTGTCCGATCATCACGTGAGACGGACTAGTCATCATCGGTGAACATCTCCATGTTGATCGTATCTACTATACGACTCATGTTCGACCTTTCGGTCTCTTGTGTTCCGAGGCCATGTCTGTACATGCTAGGTTCGTCAAGTCAACCTAAGTGTTTCGCATGTGTAAATCTAGCTTACACCCATTGTATGCGAACGTTAGAATCTATCACACCCGATCATCATGTGGTGCTTCAAAACAACGAACCTTCGCAACGGTGCACAGTTAGGGGGAACACGTCTCTTGAAATTTTAGTGAGGGATCATCTTATTTATGCTACCACCGTTCTAAGCAAATAAGATGTAAACATGACAAACATCACATGCAAATCATAAAGTGACATGATATGGCCAATATCATCTTGCGCCTTTGATCTCCATCTTCGAGGCGCGGCATGATCACCTTCGTCACCGGCATGACACCATGATCTCCATCATCGTGTCTTCATGAAGTTGTCTCGCCAACTATTACTTCTACTACTATGGCTAACGGTTAGCAATAAAGTAAAGTAATTACATGGCATTTTCATTGACATGCAGATCATACAATAAATTAAGACAACTCCTATGGCTCCTGCCGGTTCTCATACTCATCGACATGCAAGTCATGATTCCTATTACAAGAACATGATCAATCTCATACATCACATATATCATTCATGACATCCTTTTGGCCATATCACATCACATAGCATACCCTGCAAAAAAAAGTTAGACGTCCTCTAATTGTTGTTGCATGTTTTACGTGGCTGCTATGGGTTTCTAGCAAGAACGTTTCTTACCTACGCAAAAGCCACAATGGTGATATGCCAATTGCTATTTACCCTTCATAAGGACCCTTTTCATCGAATCTGATCCAACTAAAGTGGGAGAGACAGACACCCGCTAGCCACCTTATGCATCAAGTGCATGTCAGTCGGTGGAACCTGTCTCACGTAAGAGTACGTGTAAGGTCGGTCCGGGCCGCTTCATCCCACAATGCCGCCGAATCAAGATAAGACTAGTAACGGCAAGCAAATTGAAAAAAATCATCGCCCACAACTACTTTGTGTTCTACTCGTGCATAGAATCTACGCATAGACCTGGCTCATGATGCCACTGTTGGGGAACGTAGCAATAATTCAAAATTTTCCTACGTGTCACCAAGACCAATCTAGGAGATGCTAGCAACGAGAGAGAGGGAGTGCATCTTCATACCCTTGAAGATCGCTAAGTGGAAGCGTTACAAGAATGCGGTTGATGGAGTCGTACTCGCAGCGATTCAAATCGCGGAAGTTCCGATCTAGCGCCGAACGGACAGCGCCTCCGCGTTCAACACACGTACAGCCCGGGGACGTCTCCTCCTTCTTGATCCAGCAAGGGGAGAGGAGAAGTTGAGGGAGAACTCCAGCAGCACGACGGCGTGGTGGCAATGGAGCTCGTGGTTCTCTGGTAGAGCTTCGCTAAGCACTACGGAGGAGGAGGAGGAGGAGGAGGTGTATGAGGAGGGAGGGCTGTGCCAGGGAAGACGTGCGGCTGCCCTCCCACCCCTCCACTATATATAGGGGCAAGGGAGAGGGGGGCCAGCCCCCTTAGATCCCATCTGGTGGGAGGGGCGGCGGCCAGGGAGGGTGGCTTGCCCCCCAAGTCAAGGGGGGCGCCCCCTCCAGGGTTTCCCCCAACCCTAGGCGCATGGGCCCTAGGGGAAGGTTGGTGCCCAGCCCACTTAGGGGCTGGTTCCCTTCCACCTACAGCCCATAACGCCCTCCGGGGCAGGTGGACTCTCCCGGTGGACCCCCGGAACCCCTTCGGTGGCCCAGTACAATACCGGCATACCCTCGAACACTTCCGGTGACTGTATGATGACTTCCCATATATAAATCTTTACCTCCGGACCATTCCGGAACTCCTCGTGACGTCCGGGATCCTATCCGGGACTCCGAACAACCTTCGGTAACCACATACTATTTCCCATAACAACTCTAGCGTCACCGAACCTTAAGTGTGTAGACCCTACGGGTTCGGGAACCATGCAGACATGACCGAGACACCTCTCCGGCCAATAACCAATAGCAGGATCTGGATACCCATATTGGCTCCCACATGTTTCACGATGATCTCATCGGATGAACCACGATGTCGGGGATTCAATCAATCCCGTATACAATTCCCTTTGTCTATCGGCATGTTGCTTGCCCGAGATTCGATTGCCGGTATCCCAATACCTCGTTCAATCTTGTTACCGGCAAGTCTCTTTACTCGTTCCGTAATGCATGATCCCGTGGCTAACTCCTTAGTCACATTGAGCTCATTATGATGATGCACTACCGAGTGGGCCCAGAGATACCTCTCCGTCATACGGAGTGACAAATCCCAGTCTCGATTCATGCCAACCCAACAGACACTTTCGGAGATACCTGTAGTGCACCTTTATAGCCACCCAGTTACGTTGTGATGTTTGGTACACCCAAAGCATTCCTACGGTATCCGGGAGTTGCACAATCTCATGGTCTAAGGAAACGATACTTGACATTAGAAAAGCTCTTAGCAAACGAACTACACAATCTTGTGCTATGCTTAGGATTGGGTCTTGTCCATCACATCATTCTCCTAATGATGTGATCCCGTTATCAATGACATCCAATGTCCATGGTCAGGAAATCATAACCATCTATTGATCAACGAGCTAGTCAACTAGAGGCTTACCAGGGACATGTTGTGGTCTATGTATTCACACATGTATTACGGTTTCCAGTTAATACAATTATAGCATGAACAATAGACAATTATCATGAACAATGTCGGGTGGTTGGTGCGACATATGCCAAGGGATGGCTTATCATTGTGGGAGCCAATAAAACGTCGCCGGTGCCTGGAAACGGGATGAGGCGAAGACATGCACGCCGGCGGATCTTACCCAGGTTCGGGGCTCTCCGAGGAGATAACACCCCTAGTCCTGCTCTGCGGGGTCTCCGCATGATCACTAGATCGATAAAGGGTAGCTACAATCGCTCCTAGAGCTGTCGGGATCAAGGGAGAAGGAGAACAAGGCTAGCTCTTGCTTCTTCCTATCTATGTGTGCGTGTGTGTTATCCTTGGATGCGAACCCTTTGCATGGGTGCTCCGGGGGGTTTATATAGGCCTACCCCCCGGGGGTACAATGGTAATCCGACTGGGAGCTGGTCCCAGCCGTCAGTATCTACGCTCGCCGGCTTCTCCGCCGGCTGCTGGGTCCCGCTGGCTGGTGGGCCCTACCAGCCGCCGGCTACTCGGTCGACAGGCCGGTCCCACCGCCTACGGTTTTGTCGGCGGCTACTTACTGTAGCCGCGCCTCGGATGATGAGGGCTTTGTCGAGGTGAGCGTGGCTACAGTGGGCCGCGTCGGGGGCTATCACTGTAGCCTCACCCCGCCTTGCCTCCTTAATGGGGCTCCTGCTTCGAGGAAGGGCATGGCCGGCTTCTGGAGGCCGGCTATGCTCCCGGCCGACTAGGGAAAGCCGGGCCGCCTTCACGCCTCTCTCTAGCTGAAGGGGCCCGCAGTCCTTGGGTCGTGCAGGAACGGGTCGTGGATGACGTCGAGGCTATCGTGGCTACAGTGTCGGGCCGCACGGGAGACCTTCCTCCCGTACGGCCTCCTGTAGCCATGCCCGCCTCGGGCTTCAGGGGTCGTGGGCCGCACTGTGGCCACGCCCCGTCAGGTCGCCGTTAAGTTGGAGTGGTTGTGGTCATGGCCGGCTTCTAGGAGTCGGCGTCTTTCTGGGCCGGCTTCTTGGAGTCGGCGAGGCTGGGTCGTCTTCCGGGAGTCGGCTTTAATGGTAGCCGGCCCGGGAAGGCGGCCCAAATGCTTGGAGTGCTTGAAGGCCCAAAGGCCTGATAAATTTTCTGAAGAGCCACGGGTAGCCGGTTTGGCTACCCGTGGCCACTTACTCCGACAAACAAGGAAATACAATAATAACCATTTTATTATTGCCTCTAGGGCATATTTCCAACAGTCTCCCACTTGCACTACAATCAATAATCTTGTTCACATCACTATATGATTGTAATGAATCCAACACCCATGGGGTTTGTTCATATCTCGCTTGTGAGAGAGGTTTTTAGTCAACGGTTCTGAACCTTCCAGATCCGTGTGTGCTTTACAAATCTCTATGTCATCTTGTAGATGCAGCTACCACGCGCTACTTGGAGCTATTCCAAATAACTACTCTACTATACGAATCCTGTTTACTACTCAGAGTCATCCGGATTAGTGTCAAAGTTTGCGTCGACGTAACCCTTTACGACGAACACAGAGTCATCTCTAATGTTGTTATAGGTACATGTCCGTGGGAGAATCCCTTGGTTCTCATAGTCTGCATTCATTTGCAGAGTTCTTACAGCATCACATCAATTCTCCCGAAGCTAGTTCTTGTCTGACCAGCAGAGGGAAGACTTTGACAACTTTGAAGCCATTCAGTCTGAACTTCATGGCCACAGAAAAGTCAGCAAGGAAGGGCGGCAGACAGTGCTGTGGGAATACATCGAAGGATTTGCCACCAGATCTGTATGAGACATACAAAACAGACCCCGAAGAGACCTATGGTGAACGCAAGACTCGAATTCAGTGGATTCGAAGATATTGGGTAGAGGAATGGTACAAGTACAGATTCGTCACTGCTGAGTATGCTGAGAAGAATGCCATCAAGCGACCTTGGGGAGATATCTTATACAAAAATCTTCCACCCAGGTCCAGAACTAAAGCCATTGCTCAAGGCTTCTATCCTTGCATGGTTCGCGGACCACAGCCAGAGAATGCTGACCCATCTTCTCTGCTATGGTTCGTGAAGACAATCTGTTCAAGCGCAACTACAAGTTTGCCAAGGATTCTGCCGTAAAGAACAAGAAGAGTCTTGGATGCAATTTCAACCCAGGTCCTTCTGCTCCGCGGGCTGATGGCACACGTGATGCCAATCCCAATGTCATCGGCCCCTTCAACAACTTTGATGGTCGCCTCTCCTACATCGCAGCTCAGAGAGCCACAGTGGATCAGTCTAGAAATGAAGCTGATTCTGATGAAGCACCTGCTCCGCCAAAACCACAAAAGCAGAAGAAACCCAAGGCTTCAAAGCCCTCCTCTGCACCAAGAGCTTCGCGTGCGAAGCCTCTGGCCACTGCTCCACCTGCACCAAGTGTGCATTCTGAAGATCTTTCTCGCATCTCCAAGACTGAGAAGAAGCAGAAGCCCATGCAGATTACTGGTCAAGCACTGACCCCAGCTGCCGTTCTGAGGAATGAGAATGAAGCCATTGATCTGTCAAGTGATGACGACCTTGGCGATGATGCTCTCGAGCTGCTGATAAAGAGCAAGCAAGAGGCGGAAATCTTCAACGATCTTCCCCTTTTCGATGTGGACACCCTGAACAAGTTCATTGATGAGTGGTTTGACCGCCCAAACCTCAGTTTTGATGATCTTCAGCTCCCAATTGGCCTCAGCGTCTCCTTCCACGGAGCCATTGCCCCTGAGCTGGCTCTAGCTCAGAGAATTGTTGAACTGAAGAACAAGATTGACTATGAAAAAGCCCAGTTCAAGAAGCATATGGCCAAGCTCAGTGTGACTGATGTCCAAAACTTCAAGCAAATGATGCATGAGCTCAAGGAGGCGTTTCACAAGAAATGTGACGAAGCTAAAGGTTCACGCGAGCGCATGAAACTCCTCGCTTCCAAATGTGTTCAAGCTTACAATGAAGCCGAGAAGCGCAAGACACTTGGGCGTCCTGGCATCGACCCCAAGATGGCTGCCAAGAAAAAGAAGCCTGCTGTGGACCCAGCTGAAGCATCCAGGCGGGAAGAACCTCGCATTGTCTTCCCCGCCAGTATGACAGGCGTGAAGCCAAAGGTCCCCATAGTAGCTTCAGAACTCAAGAAAACAAGGACAGCTGAAGCCGAAGCCAGAAAGCGCAAGTCCAAGAACACCACTGACGATGCTCCACCAACCAAGAAAAGAAAGACAAAGAAGAAAGATCGGGCTGCTCCCACAGAGCCCCTTTTAGTCGAGCCAATCTCTGTTGCTCGTCCTTCATCCACACACCAAGAGCGTCAGTTGATAGTTCACGAGCCTGCTACCACAGAGGCTCCTGAAGCTCAAGAAGATCCAGCTGTTGACCACACCGCAGCTGAAGACATTGGTCCCCAAGACAATGTAGATGATGATGAAGTCATTCCTCAGATCGAGCACCAAATGGTATCATCACCTGTTCTCACGAACAACGAACTCATCAGCATTGGTTGTCCTCTGATGCCAATTGCTCAGGATGCTTCATGGGCTGATCACCCTCAAGACTCCCCCCGTGAAGAAGAATCACCAAGTACTCCCCCAACTCAAGTCACCCCTCCGGTGCTTGATGATGACGACTTTGAGGCCCAGCTAACTCCCTCTCCACAAGCGTCGCCTGCATTTCGCAGGCTTCGCAAAGGACCACGGCCCCAAGTAACTCTTTCTAGTGTTCCAGAAGGAGAAGAGCACCACCACTCAGTATTACGCCAAGTGTTTCCTGAAGCCACTCCAACTATGAACATCTCAAAGTCTGAAGCCAAAGCTGCTGAAGACATTCCGACTGCATCAGCCGATGAACAAGAAGAACCTCGTCAAGAAGAAGAACGTGTTTCTACACCCCCGTCCAACCAAGAAGTTGTTCTCCAGGAGAACGTGTCCGACCCTCCAGCTACTCAAGTGGAGGTTGATAACATTGAGGCGGCCACCAACACCAATACTGAAGCCAATGACGTTGTCATGGCTGAAGCAAATGTGGCGTCTGAAGTCAATGTGGCGCCTGAAGTTAATGAGCCTGAAGTTTCTAATGCACCTGAAGTCAATGTTGCACCTGAAGCCATTGTACCACTCACAGCTCATGTCAATGCCGATGCACATGTACCTCCTCCCAAGCCACACACTATTGAGCTGGCATTTGATTGCGAGCAACCTGTCATGGTTCGCTGGCCAATTCTGGTTCCTCCTCCTGCCCCCGGACCTCAATTTGACTATCATGTGGAGCACAGGCCTCAGGTCTAGAAGCCAAAACCAAGGCTGCCAAGGTTTCCAGGTACTGCAACTTCACCAGGATCTTTCAATGTGAATGGCTTCATTGCACACAACACCTTCCTTGACAGCGACAAGAACCCATACTCGAAGCCAAGAATTTCATCTGATCGGTTCTGGAGCTATCAGCAATGTAGTTACTACCCTTGTGTTCTTTATGATCAAGGGCACATCTTTCCCCATATGCGTCTAGACTGCGAAGCTATTGCTGGCCTGCTCTGCCTAGAAGAAGCCCTTGATTGCTTCCGAGATGCTGGTCTGCTACAATTTGTGACTGATAAAGAGCACTGGAACGAAGAGCTTCTGCTGTAATTCTATGCCACCCTCCACATTCGCGGCTACAACAGGGATCTGAAGACATGGATCCTTGAGTGGATGACAGGCAATGTACATCACGAAGCCAAAGCTCTTGATATTATTGAGCTCACTGGCCTGCCCACTCCAGGTGAACTCTTTGAGCCTGGTTGTCAGCTTCACCCCAATGCTTTGGAGAGCATCTTTCAGAAGCATGAGCCCAACATGAGCCAAATGCTGAGCATGATGAAGCCACTGCCACACGACGCTGAATATCCAAGGGAATTCTTTGTTGAAGACCTGGAGTATCTGCCCCGCACTATTTACCATATCATCAGGCGAACTCTATGGCCTATCAAGGGACATTCTCCTGCAGCAAAGCTTGAAGGAGCAATGAAGACATTGGTTTTCTATATCTTCAATGGCATCAGCTTCAATGCTCAAGACTTCTTCATCAGGCAATTGGCTGCATCTGGCTCTGATCTCTTTGGTCTGAAGTTCTACGCTCCATGGGTTATGTTCCTTATCAAGCTTCACTTTGTTGTCAACGCCGTCTGCGCGCAACCATTTGATATTCTTGCCAGAGGTCGATATGTCTGTTGAAGCCATATACCTAGAACCTGCCAAGGAGCCCATTTATCTTCACAATGCCGATCACCAAAGCTTCACTCAACCCATTGAAGGAGTTCTGGCTACCACTCGTGTTTATCCTTTGGCTGGCAATACACGTGCACCTCATCGTGCCCATACTGAAGCCACTGAAAGCACAATTGCTCAAAGGCCTCGAAAGCGTTCTCGTGTTCTCAATGATCGAGAACTTCTCGTTGCCTTGCATCAAAAGCAAGATAAGCATCACGACTGGCTGAAGCGTCAGATGCAAAGCCTCTTGCTGGATGTCAACCGCATTCGCAACCTTGCCACCAAGAATGCATTTGTCACTCACGGAACCTGTAGGAGGTCATAGAAGAGTCTAACATTGCTCAGTGCTTAAGCCGATCTTCAAGACGACTGCTTCACAGAGAGATTCAAATTTGACTCCACTCCTCCTAGGAATGTTGTCTTGCGTCGGACTCCCTCACTTGAAGACTCTGACTATTCATCCTCAGCTGCAACTGTTAATGCCAGAGTCATTGATGACGAAGATGATGCTACCTCACCACCTCCAACATCTGCGTGTATCGACACTGCACCCAGTTCTTCTGCACCACCGAACCTCAACGGCGACCCTGCTGCTTCACCTACTCCTCATGGGAACGAGTAGAGGCTCTATGTCTTCAAACCTTTTTGGTCCTTACTAACAAAAGGGGGAGAAGCATATGAGTTGATAGTCTTCAAGCGGGTCCATATGGGTGGTTGCTATACTTTTGCCAAGTGCTTACAACTCTCGCTTTTGATACTTCTGGTTCTCTGAGTTGTAACACTTAAAAAACTTGATGGTTGTCTGCTACTTTTTCTGCTATTCTGTGATGCGATGATAAATTCCGCATGTGCGATGATAAATCCCGCACGAAGTCATATTGCAGACGTCCAGTTTTCATTATGCATGTCATTATCTTCGTTATATATTTTCATGCATGATGAATTGTCTTCGTAAGTTGAAGAGGATCTCCACAAGTACAACCTGTCATGTGCATTTGCATTCCAAAAGCAAAATACTTATATGCACATCTTCAGGGGGAGCCTTTTGCTACTTATGAAGACAATACCTAAATTCCTCAAAATTTCACATACTTTTATTCCCGTTGAAAACTTCAACCAGTTTGTCATCAATCACCAAAAAGGGGGAGATTGTAAGTGCATCTAGTGCCACCCCTAGTTGGTTTTGGAGTATTGACGACAAACCTGGTTGAGGGACTAATGTGTTTGTGAGAATTGCAGGATAACATAGGTAGTAGTCCCTCATTAATTCGGTTTACCTATCGGAGATGACCCATAGAAATGTATGAAGACATTGAAGACAATGGTGGTATGTGAAGACAATCACACCGAAGCTTATGACTCGAGAAGACATTCACGTGAAGACTATGGAGTGCGAAGACATGGTTGTTTCATAGTTTCCTTTTCTTCTTTGTTGAGTCATAGGAACCACCATACTATTAAGTGGGGTCCAAGTGAACAAAGTCAGAGTGACTGAAGTGATGCTCAACCAAATCCTATGTCTTCGAGCGAAGACAATGAGAGCAAATCTTATCCAGAGCTGGATGAGTCAGCTTTACTTGTAGCCCAAGTCAAGCTGTTGCGTGTGTTTGAAATCTGACCGTTGGAACACGTGTCAGTTCCTTAATGACCCAGGGTCATTTCGGACAAATCAGGTCGGGTTGCCTAGTGGCTATAAATAGCCCACCCCCTACACCATAAATTGGTGGCTGCTCAGAGTTAGTGCACGGCTTTTGTCGTTTGAGAGCAACCCACCTCCGAAGCTTTTGAGAGAGAGAAATCCTTGCGAGGACAAAGCCCAAAACACCCAGAGCCAAAGAGTGTTAGGCATCACTGAAGTCTTTCTGTCCGCGTGACCTGAAGACTTGTTACACTTGAGGACTGTGAATCCTCCAGCCGGTTAGGCATCGCGTTCTATGCATCCAAGAGTCATTGTGGATTGCCGGTGAACAAAGTCTGTGAAGGTTGGGAAGTCTACCTTGAAGACTTACCAGAGAGATTGGGCGAGGACTGGGTGTCCTTAGCTCAAGGGGAATAAGGTGAAGACGCGGTCTTCTAAGTTAAATCTCAGCCTCCCTAACCAGACGTACAGTTGTCACAGCAATAGGAACTGGTCCAACAAATCCTTGTCCTCACCTAGCAACTGGTTCTATCTTCTCCCTCTCTTTACTTACAGTTTGTCTTCGTGAAGTCATTGCCTGCTTGCATTATCTGTTTGACTTCACTGTGTCACTACTATTGTTGTTTGGCTTCATACTATCTTCCATCCTGATCATTACTACCTAGCTGCTATTAGTCTTCGTGCTTTCACTTCATTGAATACTTGACTATGGCTTTGTCGGATGTGGGGTTCCGACAAACCCTTAAGGTTCGAACACTGGGGTGCGCGCGAAGTCTTTCCCTCCTACCGATCTACGCCCTAGCTCGCTAAGATCTCGCGGACGAACTCGACGAACTTGCAACACAGAAAGACACAAGATTTATACTGGTTCGGGCCACCATTGTGGTGTAATACCCTACTCCAGTGTGGTGGTGGTGGATTGCCTCTTGGGCTGATGATGAACAGTACAAAGGGAAGAACAGCCTCCTGAGGTTGAGGTGTTCTTGTGCTTGGTGACTTAGCGGGTGAGAGCTGGATGAACTGCTCGATCCCCGCTACTGTGGTGGCTAGCTCTACTTATATAGGCCCTGGTCCTCTCCCCAAATATTGAGCGGGAAGGGAGCCAACAACGGCTGGCAAATTTGAAGGGGGACAGCTAGTACAAGCTATCCTGACAAAAGTGGTCTTTGCCTACGAAAGGCTCTGGTGGTGACGCCGTCTTGGGCTCCACGATGACCTCCGTCCTGCCGTCCTTCTGGTCTTGGTCTCGTTGCACCAATATGGCAACCTTTGCCTGATGCCTCGGTACTCCTCACCTGCGCTGGCCTCCTTAGCACCAAAGAGGAAACAAGGAGGTTGCGCGAGCTGGCGCCCGCCTGGCGCCGATCATCATGGCTCACGTCATGAGAGCCTCATGAGGTTTACCCCGCCTTGATATCTCCGCTCCTCGTGAGCCTGCCTGACTAGGCCACTCCTGAGGAGGTCTTGCGTCGTCCGCCTCGCGAGGCTTGGCCCCTCGCGAGGGTTTTGGATGCCTTGTTGATGAAGATGGGCTGTACGGCCTGCTGGCTTAGCCACGCCGTGGGCCGCAGGCAGGCAAGTCTGGGGACCCCCGTTCCCAGAAGGCCGACAGTAGCCCCCAGGCCCAAGGTGCGCTCGGGCTTGGCTTCGCGGTGAAGCCAAGGGTCAAGTACGGAGCACCGCGGGCCCCAAAAGCCTGCGGCCTCGGTTGACGCGTGGCGGTTGATTGGACGTGGGCGTCTCCGCTTCCCCACGCTGCCCTTGAATCCGCCTAGCTATGCGGCCCCCGTCTCTCACATAGTTATTCTTCCTCCGCCCACGCCTGGCTCTTCCAATCTCCCTGCTTCCTCGAGGCTCTGCTCTGCCCTTCCAATCTGACTTGCGCTCCGCCTGCTTCATCGCCATGGCGCCGAAGCAAGCTGAAAAGGGGAAGAAACCTCTGTCTTTGCCAACTGTGCCTCCGTCCTTTGAGCCGGCGCTCGGCCGGCCTCGGGTACTCAACGACGAGGCCATGGACAAGGTGCGCCCCATGCTTGCCTCCAGTTTCAACGAGTGGGCAGAGACGGTGGCTTGGCCTGTGTCTCGCGCTCGCATGGCTCGGGCAACCACTGAGGTTCCGATCTTCATAGAGGCCCTCTGGGCTGGCCTGATTCCTCCCTTCTCCGCCTTCTTCAACGCGGTGCTCGAGCATTATCAGATCCACATGCTCCATCTCGACCCTCAATCTGTGACCCTTCTTGCCGTCTTCGCCTTCTTGTGTGAGGCCATGGTGGGCATCGCTCCTTCCGTGGCCCTCCTCCGCCATTTCTTCTCGTTGCATCTGACCGGTCCCCGGCAAAGCTCGGGGTGCGTGGGCTTCCAAGCCGTGGCCGCGACAGCGGGCGCGGGGATTGACTTCGAGCTTCCTTCATCCAAGAGCGAGTTTCGTATGCGATGGGTGCTTGTTGACACCGGCGTGCTCAACCCTCTGCTCCAAGTTCCGGCGGGGCCTGCTGTTCCGAACTCCGGCTGGGGCCATCAGAAGCTCATGAGCCCCCGCCTTGCCCCCGTATGGGCCAGGCTGAGGTGGTTGAAGGACCTCGGCGTGACTGTGCCCATGGTGGTGAAGGAGTTCGTCAAGCATCGAGTCGCTCCACTTCAGCGCCACTCCCGCCCGATGTGGGACTTGCTCCGCAGCCAGGACCACATGAAGTTTCAGGAGAAGGGGCTTCCTCTTGCGACGCGGCAAACGATGCTCATGGTCCTATTGGGTGTCCCTCTGCCGGATGAGATGCCCAGGAATAGCTGCCTGTTGTACCGCTGCGAGAACAAAGCCGCATTTGCCGCGAGCATGCCTTCCTTTGATGAGTGGGGGCTGCTCCCAATCGGCCTGGTGGGATCCCGCGAGAACCCCGTCGTCATGGTTCCCTTCCTCACCGCCGGTGCCGAGCTTGCCCCAGGTGATGCTACGGGAGAGCGAGCTCCGACGGGGGCCGGTGGCTCGAGTGCTGAGGAGCACATGCCGAGTGGTTATCTTGGGGCGTCGTCCTCGGGGGCCTGCGACCCCCCTCCTGAGGCGTCGGTCGCTGAGGAGACGCGGCATGCGGCTTCCGAGGCCAAGGCTCTGGAGCCTCGGGAGATTGTGGTGAGATGGCACTCAGCTGTTCGCTGCAACCGGGCACCCCTGAAGCCATCCCTCTCAACTCTTCTTCGGCCCCGCCGCGCACCGGCCGTCACGTCCAGCGCTTCGGTCGTCTTTGTGTGGACTTCGAGGAGCTCCGTAAGAGGAAGGGATCCCCAAGTGGCAGCAATATCTTCGGGCCATTGAAGCGACGAAAGTACATCACCATTGACGCGTAAGTATCTTATTGCCATGGCTTCTTGCGTGTGGTCTTCTTATCCTGGCGTTTGTCCTTCAGGGCTCCTTCCGTTGAAGCTGTTGCGTCTTCTGAGAAGCGGCCTCCTCCTTTATCAACTCCCCCATCGGCCTTGAGCGTTCCCGGTCTGCCTGCCGCCCCTAGAGTAGGGTCGGTTGGGGGAGCGCCTCCGCCTTCGTGGCGCGCTGAGCCTGCGGCTAGGCCACCCCTCCCCCACGGTCTGGCGTGGAGCTTGGCGGGCATGTCAAAGACTCCTCCTTTGCTCATGGACAGCAGCTGGTTGGCTTCGATCTTCGGTTCCTCTTCAAGCAGCGAGCCCCGATCGGCTTGGGCTCCTCGCGAGGACAGGCTGACATCAGGTGCAGCGTCAGCCCCCAGCCCCCTGCCGGGAGGTGGCGCGCCACTTGGCGCCTCGCCCGCAGCCCCCGAGGTGGAGGACGAGGTGGGCCGAGCGTTCGAGCTCGAGCGCGGGCAGAGCATAGTTCGTCACGAGCTCTTCCAGGAGGCGATGGGCGCGATGAGTCAACTTGGTGAAGAGCTCGCGGGTGTCGACTCGCACCTTGAGGCTGAAGGTCTCCGGCTGGTGGAGGAGCGATGCAAGCTGAGGGTGGCCATCAACCTCGGTCGCTATCAGCGCGACCTTGAGAATGCGAAGGCCGAGGCGTCCCTCAAGATCGCCCATGAAGCCCGCTCACGAGCCTTGGAAGAGGCTCGCGAGGCTAACCGCCGTCGCAAGGCTGCGGAGGAGTGCGCGTGGGAGCTCCAGGCCTGGAGCGCGTCACTTGAGCAGCAGGTGGAGGCGCGCAGGGCCGCTCTTGCATCGCTGAGGGGGACGCCCGCGGAGGAAGAGGAGGTCCGAAAGCGCGAGGAGGCACTGGCCCTGGAAGCCGTGGAGCGCAGCCTTGAGCTCGAGCAACTGGAGATGAGGGAGCGTCAAGTTGCTCAAGCAGCAGATGCTGTCGGGGCTCGCGAGGCCAGAGTCGAGGAGGAGGTCAATCGCCAGGTGGCCGAGGTTCGCGCAGACCTGGAGGGTAGGTACGACCTGAAGCTAAAGCTTACGGGTACGGAGGATGCGGGCAGGGCCGCTGCCCTCAGGCCCAGGTTGGATGAAGCTGAGAGGCGTGCGGAAGCTACGGCCACCGCCCTGGTTACGGCGCAGACGGACTTGGCCTCCACCCGCACCGAGCTGCTTTCCCTTTGGAGGCGGGTTGATGACGCTAAGGCCGTCGCATGGCAAAACACAGAGGAAGTGCTCCAACGACGAATGCTGGAGCGCGAGCATGCCCCTATGCTTCAGGATCTCCGGAACAGGGCCAATACCGCCCTGGGCCATATTTGCGACGCGGATGCACCGGCCCCTCACTCGAATGACTATCCCAGCCACCTGACCTGCTTCACCGAGGTGGTGACGCGCCTGGAGGCTCGATCTGCCAAAGCTCGCCAGCTTGTGGAGGAAAGGGTCGTGGCCTGCTTGAGAGCGCTTTCTCCCGTGTCTTCGGCCACCTTCTGAATGCCGACCCCAACTTTGATTTCGACGCCTCCATCGCCCCCGTACCCATGGCCGTCCGGGGCGACCTAGCGCGTTGGGTTGTGGACAATGTGGACGCGTTGGTCAGGGCCTTCACTTCGGAGGATGACGTGGTGGTGGTCATCGCAGACGAAGGCGACGTGGTTGACGACGGCGATGAGGGCGTCGCCGACGGCGGCGACGATGCCGACGAAGACAACGCGAGTGACGCGTCCGTGGGTGATGTAGCGAGTGACATTTCTGGCTGATCTCGTGTTCTCCTGTCGTTTCACCCTGTACACAAAACTCGGCGTGGCCCATGGAAAACTCGTAAGAGTATTTTGAGAGGGGGGAGCCCCTCATGTAAGTAATTTGTAGTTTTTACTTTCCTATGCGATGTGAGTATGTGTCCTCATGAACTCGTGAATCCGGGGGCGAGTTTTCCGTTGTGGTTTACCTTAGTCAGCGCCAGCTTCGAGCTGGGTCATGAAGCGGCAAGTTTTTGAGAATCCTGCGGAGCTTATCGCTTCGTCTGAAGGGGCCCCGCAAGAGGTGAGCACCAGCCGCAGCGCTGGCGCGCGCTCGGTGAGCGTGCGCTTCATGCGGTCCAGCTTGCGAGGAGCTCGTGAGGGGAAGGCGACGGACATGAGTCCCAGACAAAACAAGATCTAGAAGGCAAGAAATTGCTCAAACGAGAAAAGGCTCCCCCCCCCGCGCGCATCAATAAAAATTCGGCTTCAACTTAAATCCAGATCCAAAAAGCAAAGCTACAGAAAGAGAGATCCAAAGCAAAAGGCCGCGTCCGGCACCTAGTCTAGTCTTCCGGTCTTCAAGTCTTCTCACCAGCGCGGAGCTAAGTGCTCCCACTAGGCGTGGGAGGGAGCCCCAGGGCCTGAGGCCGGCGCTCCTGAGACTCCGGGGCGTGTACAGCCCCAACTCATTATTATGTGAGAGTGTCACGGGCGGCGAGTTTCACAGGCACTGGGCCTTCTTCACAGGTACCTGCCTTGCTTCATATCGCCAGACAAGGGGCCCGCCTTGCGCCACCCTTGAACTCCTTTGATTCGATCGATTACCAGGACGACACAAAAGAGGGAAAGGGGATGCCAGCGGTGCCCTCGGCAACCATAGGTCCTCTACCGGGGGAAGGGTCGTTGAAGCCTCCCCAGCAGAGGGCCTACCTCCGGGTGTCCCCTGGCTTCGCGCGCCATGGGGAGGGGCCTGGCTCCCGACCCCTCTCCTGCAGCCCCCAACTCGATCCTCCCGCCGGCAGGGGGCCGTCGAGCTGCGGTCGCCGGCCGTTGCGGTGACATGTTCCTCCTGCGACTCATGGTTAGCGTAAGCTTGCTCCTGAGGGATTAGGGATACCCTGTAGTGGTCGTCGCACACGCAGTCATGGTGGTTCCCCGGCGGCTCCTGGAAGGCTTCGACTCCTAGCGTCCCTTCTTCCCAATCTTCTCCAACGAACGAGCCGGGGTCGTCCTCCGGTGTGTACTCCCGGTCCGTCATGCGGGGCACGTAGGCTTCTGGGGCTGTTACCCCAAACACCTGGCCGTAGTGCTCCACACTCCATGTTGCCCGGCCCAGCGTGGCGTCCTGAGGGTGATAGCGCGGCATCCCACTTGGGCCATGGGAGGCGACGCTTGTGCTCATGCTTGTTGCGGGCGGTATGGGGGCGGCAGAGCCCCCGGCGCCGCCGGCCATGCTGGTGTTGACGAAGCCCCCTGGCGCACCTGACGGCGCGTGGTGGCGGCGTGGCCCGCCGTGAATCCTTGTAGCGGCCTGAGGAGGGAGCTGATGACAGAAAGGCGGCGCTCCCGAGGCCGCCGCGTCCAGCAACTCGACAACGCATTCCAGCAGTGCGTCCCGGTCGCTTTCCATCAGCCGGCACCGCAGCAGCTCCCTTGCCACGGTGAGTGCTGCCCGCATTTTTGCTTGTTCCCGCCGCGAGTGCGGTGCCGTCGCCGCGACGTGGCTTGCTGGTCTGGCAGCGGCTCGCACTTGCCATGGAGTGAGGGTAGACGACGCCTGGCCGCGTCGCCCGCGCCCCGCAGGATTGGACGGCGCTCGTGCCGCCTGGAGTGCGGGGTTGAGGTCTTCATGGGCGGGCGGCGCCGATCGGGCTGGCCAGGCTGCCCAGCGGTCGGAGTCAGCTTTTGGGTCGTCGGACATCGTGGCCGCAGAGCGTCGGCAAGTTGATTGGCGGAGAAGAAGCCCCGGCGCACCCCTACCTGGCGCGCCAGATGTCGGATGTGGGGTTCCGGAAAACCCTTAAGGTTCGAACACTGGGGTGCGCGTGAAGTCTTTCCCTCCTACCGATCTACGCCCTAGCTCGCTAAGATCTCGCGGACGAACTTGACGAACTTGCAACACAGAAAGACACGAGATTTATACTGGTTCGGGCCACTGTTGTGGTGTAATACCCTACTCCAGTGTGGTGGTGGTGGATTGCCTCTTGGGCTGATGATGAACAGTACAAAGGGAAGAACAACCTCCTAAGGTTGAGGTGTTCTTGTGCTTGGTGACTTAGCGGGTGAGAGCTGGATGAACTGCTCGATCCCCGCTACTGTGGTGGCTAGCTCTACTTATATAGGCCCTGGTCCTCTCCCCAAATATTGAGCCGGAAAGGAGCCAACAACGGCGGGCAAATTTGAAGGGGGACAGCTAGTACAAGCTATCCTGACAAAAGTGGTCTTCGCCTGCGAAAGGCTATGGTGGTGACGCCGTCTTGGGCTCCACGATGACCTCCGTCCTGCCGTCCTTCTGGTCTTGGTCTCGTTGCATCGATATGGCAACCTTTGCCTGATGCCTCGGTACTCCTCGCCTGCGCTGGCCTCCTTAGCACCAAAGAGGAACAAGGACGCTACGCGAGCTGGCGCCCGCCTGGCGCTGATCGTCATGGCTCATGTCACGAGAGCCTCGTGAGGTTTACCCCGCCTTGATATCTCCACTCCTCGTGAGCCTGCCTGACTAGGCCACTCCTGAGGAGGTCTTGCGTCGTCCGCCTCGCGAGGCTTGGCCCCTCGCGAGGGTCTTGGATGCCTTGATGATGAAGATGGGCCGTACGGCCTGCTGGCTTAGCCACGCCATGGGCCGCAGGCAGGCAAGTCTGGGGACCCCCGTTCCCAGAACGCCGACAGGCTTGCCCAGTGTAGTCTACCTTCCGCTGCATGTTAATAGGTTCGTTTCTATTATTTGTCTTCGAAACTTCCATGTTTTGAAGACTTTCATCAAAATCGCCTATTCACCCCCCTCTAGTCGATAACTAGCACTTTCAGGAACAATGTACTACTAGCGACAAAAGGCGATTCTAGGTTGCGTTGTACTCCAACGAGTATAGTGGTCGCGGGAGTGTATACCTCGTTTTGTGGGTTCGATCCCGGCCGAACGCACGGCGGCCTTTTTTTACATAGTAACTTCGCTGCGAGCCAATATTTTACACGGGTAGTTTGAGTTTTGAAGTCAAACGGACGTGCGGCACCACAATCTGGGTGCATTAGATAGCCCAGCCACGTGAACGGGTTTTCCTTCCCAGCATCTCGTGGCTCGCGTGCTCGCCCTAGCCGCACCTCGCTTGCAGCTTCCTCATCAGCTAGTAGCATATTTAAACTAGCGCCTCCCAATTAAGCCCGAGGAGCCGGAAAAGCCTGGCGGGGCATTGGGAACTATGCAATATGGCTCTATACGTAAAGTGCTCTACTACTACTCTGTAGCTTGTGGCGTTGCACGCGTGGACTTCACTCCATTATCGGCTCTACTATAAAAGAAATTCCTCTTGATGTGTTTTTTTTAAACGGAGGCAAAAGCTTTGCTTCATCTCATTCATAAAGAAGGAACTACTAACAAAGTTCGACGAGATCCATTACACCTCCACAAATGGAAGCGAAAATCCTAGTCTCACTGTATCAAATAACTCAAATGTTCTGGCCCCCCGCAGTAACCATCGCTGATAAACAGGCTGATAGTGTGTGCGTGAGAGGAGCGGCTGAATAGAGCACCGAGAGTACCCACTAGGACACTACGCAGGTGTACTTTCCCTGCATTGATAGTACAGTGATGGTTCTAGAGAACAGTAGTAACCTCCACTTCCAACTATAGCTCCTTGGCCCTGAGATTCAAGAGTTCAAAACTGGTGCACTATACTAGAAGTACAGTACATAGCACTAGTAGTACCCTCGCACTACTAGTTGAGAAAGTAGTACTAGTACTGCTACAGTACGAGTACGTACTCCTTCGTCACATAATGTAAGACATTTTTTGACACTAGTTGGTGTGTACAAAAAATAGCAAAAACATACCCAAAATTTCTTAATCCACACCAAAAACTACTAGCTAGTGCCAAAAATTTCTTACTAGTGCTATTATTTACAGTATAATGCAATCCCATAACGTCCCATAATGCTAGTACTAGTAGTAAATAATAGCCTCAACCCTTTGCTACAGTTGGAAGAAACAATCTACAGTTGGAAGGGACGAGGCCCTGCGGTTACTACGCTCTTATCTCCTCCTCGCCAGTTCCCCTCCCCCCGAAGAGAAGGCAACTCGTCGCTGCTCCCATGGATTTGCCAGGCGGTTCTCCTCCTCGTCGGGGCTGGGAGACCTTGGACGACGATCCTCTGGGAGAAATCGCACGCTGCTCCGACGTCCTCACCGCAGCAAGACTCAGTGCTTCCTGCACCAACTTTTTCAAGACGGTGCTTAAAATGGCTTGGGAAAAGGCCATGCTTGTTGGTCTTCCATGCGTCCTCGAGGAGAAGGTTCTTCTGTGGGACAATCCTTCGAACAGTCCACCGCTCCCTGGCCATGGTTGCACGTTGACTCCGCTAGAGTTGCCGACGTTGAGAGGTAGTCGGATTTTGTCCGATGAGCAGGTCAGTAATGGAGTTTGATCATGTAGTACTTAGTTATTCCATTTCCATCCCGTAATTTCTCCGCTGCCCACCGTCTTATATATAGGTCTGGGTCGGTGCCAACAAAGATTGGCTTGCATACCTCCGGCCGGATACCACCATCATTTTGCACAACATCCACAGCATTGCGGCCGTTCCGGTAGACCCCTTCTCCACCATTGGGATCAGCCTTCCGGACTTGCTGGGCTGGAATACGTATGATGATGCCTACATGAGATTGAAGAAGATAGCAATTGCGGACCCGCCGACAAAGCGACGCGGCTACGACGATTACTATCTTATCGCGGTGTTCGACATAAGGATTGCCATCAATGCAAGAGGCAGTAACGGTAGAGGCTGGCGCATGTTGGCGGCGGCAGATTTGTACCCCTACACGTTCAAAGACGCCGTGCACTATCTAGGCCGCATCTTCGCGGTGACAAGCCAAGGGACTTGTTTCATCTGGTTGCCATCCTACGGTACGGGAGATTACAAACGTAATGCACAAACCATCATTTGCATCCCTAACGGTACTCCATTATTTTGTAGGGACCAGTCATCCCGCGATCAAAATAAGATCGCCGATCCTGGATGTGCATTTGCATCCACAATTCGGTCTAACCTGGAACCTTGTAGTTGACTTTGGCATATTGGGATCAACTATCTTAACAATCGTTACCCATGGTACCACTGATGTGCAACATGGTCACACAATCTACCACGATTGGACCATCACCATCTACCCAGGTATTCCATTTTTTAACCCTCTCGCCTTCTCTTTCATTGTTGTACTAGTACTCTACTTACGTACTAGTAGGAGTACTTTTTACCTTGGAGGACGCGTATAGCTAGCTAGGCCCTTGAAGACTTGAACCCACTTGCTGCCACCATTTTTGTTTTTCCATGTCTTACTATCTCATCCATGTAGCCAAGAGTGGCTATATATAATAAGCCGGTTATTTTACTTCCGCTATACCGGAGTAGTACTATTTGCTGCACAGTATTACTGACCGCCATATTTGAGCACAACATTATTATGCATGGACCTTGACTATGTACGTCACCATGTGTCCATATCTGAGATGCCGCGTGTACCAGATGAACGGCGCCGAGTTCGACCCCCGTGATGCTACGTGGGTGCCGAGGAACACTCTTGGAGAGTACTCGCTTTTCATTGGGGACAGCTACCCCATTGTGAAGCGGATGCCACCTTCCGTGCACGATACGGAAGGCCTGCCGTTCATGAAGCATGGTTGTGTCTTCAGTGCGCACCGCCGGATGAACAACATGCTGGGACACGCTATCCCTGATTTATGCCGCTTCAGCTTAGATGAGTCTCCGTCGTGTGGAACCGGACTAGAAAGCTGCGACAAGGATTCCCGTTGCCACCGCTATGGATCGTGCCATCCATGAAGAACACCTGGGACTGGAACCTGGAGGAGGACATGTAGCCCATCTATAACGTGTAAGTGGAGTACGGTAAATTGTGAATGGTAGCGCTGTGAATATATGTAGACTAGTAGTGCACAAATTTATCACATGAATTGGAGATGAACTTGTGTGGCATACTGGCATTTGTCCTTTAGAATTTATTACTAGTAAATGTGTTATGTGTACGTGCAACTTGTGTGGTTGTTGCACGGGCTCCAACACGCTCTTTGAGAAAAAAAGGTGGCACAGCTTTGGATATACGTGACGTGGCGGCATCATACAGTAGCAACGTTCGCTATAGTTGTAGTATGCTCCTACTAGGACGACAACTCCTATAAAACCTTGCGCTTGGCTCTTTGCCTCTTCGGGAGGTTCAACAGTTCGTACTCGTGTGAACCTTGCACTTGGCTCTTCGCCTCTTCAGAAGGTCCAACAATGATGATACTATAGTACACATTATGCTTCTGGCAATCTGACACCGATTGAACTGATGCACGTCCACCGCGAGGGCGAGGGCGAGGGAGAGGGAGAGGGCGTTGTAGTCAAAACCCTCTCCTCGTCCTGCGAACCACCGCGCGCGTGGGCGAGGGAGAGGCGTAGTAAGCAAGCTTCTCCTCGTTCGGTGAGTTGACGGGACACATCAAAACAGTACTGGTACTAGTCCCTACTGCGTCCTTTCCGGTTAATATGGCTTAATTTGAAACGAGAAAAATACACTAGCGGTCAACGTATCTAACAATGCGCTCTTTACGGTCACTATATATAGTTTTGCGGTGATTATACGATCACTAGCTCATCGTGGAGCACCGTATTGCACCCTACTGACTGGCCACATAGTTGATGTGGCACTTTGTTGTCTGGTTAAATTGTCACCTGGTTTCTGGGTCCCACCTGTCGGTTGGCAGAGCAAAGAAATCAGCTAAAAACAAAGAGTGCAGTACATCTACACTTCCAATGCATTTAGCCTTTAATCTAAATCGATATTGATTGACTAATGCACCAACTTGTGCTCTAGGTATAGGCCACAGGTCTATCCTTAATTACAGCATGCAACGACCTTCATTTAATCTTCTTCTCTCAATGGTCGCATGCACACATAAGTCTGCTACTTTTGGGCGTTAATTATGCCCTGGTCAATGTGTAAATCTCTAAATGTACAATATTTCACGGACGTAGGGAGTAGGTTGAGCACTTGAGCGTGAGTGTGTGTGTTGCGTCGTGTGCTGTGTGCCGCATGGGTGCGTGAGTGTTGCGTGCGTCCATGTGTACGTGTGACTGTTGCATGTTGCATGCATGCATGCATGGGGCTTATTCCCTCCCATTAACATGTTCATATTTCAAGCTTCCTCTATTCCCTCCATATGGTGATACTCCCTCTGTTCCCAAATACGGAGTAAAATCCTCCCTCTGTTCCCAAATACGGAGTATTTGTCTTTCTAGAGATTTCAACAAGTGCGGAGCAAAATGAGTGAAGTGAGCGTAGAGGCATAGGGATAATGTAGAAAGGAAGTCTTCGCGATCCATTATTCCCCATCTCGGTCAGAGAGAACTATTCAACTAGTCTTCGCTGTGAAGTGACAATACACGCTGCAGCAGATGGGACACTTAATTAATAAGCTGAACCAGCGTGTTGGTGTTACTAAATCAGCCTTACCCAGTACTGCCATCATGTTCGCCAGTAGAGCATGCTTCTGTCCTCCATTAACAGACATATGGGCCCTCTTGTGTTTGACACATATGTCATCGGTGTAACTATTTACACTCCGAAGGACGGTATATCCTGGTGTAGTAGTAGAATTGAGATTTAATGCACTTTCTTCCCCGTCTTCCACTCTTCTTCCTCCTCTCTTGTTCTTCCTCCTCTTTTCCCCATCGTCGGCCGCACACCATTTCGCCCCGCTCTCTGCTCGCCCGCCCACGCTATCTTCCTTGGTAGCTCGCGCGTACCATATCCCCCCGCTCACTGCTCGGCCACACAAGGAGAAGCTTCTTCGCTCGCCCGCCCGAATCCACTTCCCCGCTGGCTTGCAGGCACCGAAAACCCCAATGGCAGAACCGACTAACATGCAGAGCCGCGATTGGAATTCCCTCCCCGATGTTCTCTTGGAGCAGATCTATAATCGTATGGACCTACTCAGCACCGTCCGTCTGGCTGCATGCTCGGTGTCTTTGTACCGTCTACTCGTCTGCAACCGGCCGGCTCTTTTCAAGACACCCTGCTTGCTGATGCCCGATCCTCGCAGGTGGCCCAGACACCGACTTGACGATCCTACAGAGGTTGTCGTGGTGCCCCTCGATATGCTACCACTACCCATCCACCTGTCCTTCATGCGCAGCCACTACTGGGCGGGCATGAAAGCCAACTGGATCGTCCTCATCCGCCAATCCGGTAGTCTGTGGCGTCTCATGGATATCTACACCCAGCGAGAGATCACCCTTCCATCTTTGGATACAGCCGCCATCGAGCCTCGCGGCCCACCGGACACTCCTGCCTACTACGCACGAGACGCGTTGAGCTTTTGGCTCGACCTCTGTTTGCTGAAGGTTGTAATCTGCGAAGTGCCCACACCATCAGAAGACTACATGGATTAAAAGCTCATTGCCGTGTTCAACATGGGATTAGTCTATCTGGAATCCGGTCGCCATACATGGTTATGGCTCATCGTCGATCCTCTTTACCCAACACTTCTGTCTGATGCTATAGTGCATGATGGCATCGTTTATGAGGTCGACGCACAGATTGGCTGCCTATACTGGTGGAATCTATCGTCGTGTAATTGTTCTATCTCATCTCATCTTTACCTTAAGAATACGACTGCCTGTTCATTGTTACAAATTTAGAATATATAGTATGTCTATAACCACATCATTGCTATATGTTCCTCTCATTTCCTAGATTTTTATGACCACACATGTTATTGTTAGAGTTGATATGGGAACAATTGGTATCTAATGATTGTTAGAATAGATATTATGAGTATAACCTCATGATTGCTATATGTTACTCTCATTTCCAGGATTTTTATAACAACGCATGTTATTGCTTAGAGTTGATATGATAACTGTAGTAAGTGCTATGGTAGAATATGAGTAGGCCCTGTCATATCTTTTTTCCTCTCATTGTTACATGATGTTTGAACCATGATATATTGCTAGAATATGAAAGCCATTGGCTTATTTTTTTAACTTGGGGTATGATTATGATCACGACATTGCAATTATCTGTCTATGATATGTGTCACTGTTATAATAAGCTTAATTCCACACATACTCTGAACATGATTGTTTACTTTTGTCCTTTTGGTCTCCAATTTGAATTGTTGCAACAGACGCAAATGCGCTGGCCTTCATGATTCCAGGACCTGGAATCATACCAGCCGGTGGGTGGTGGTTTATCGCTCGTTCAGCTGACGGTGGTCATTTGATGCTCATTTGCACGTACCAAATTGACCAAACCATTTTATCAAACCACATGCAGTACAATGCCTGGGGCGTTCGTGACATTGATAGCTATGGCTGCTTCGTGTTCGAGAAAGATCCCAGCTTCGTTGGGCCAGGCGTATTCAACTGGAGGCGGGTTTATAGCCTCGGCAACCACTCCATGTTCCTCGGGCTCAATTATCCGATCATCTAACCAATCATCGATCATATCACCGGCGATGATTACCATGCTATGCAACTTCCATTCGCCAGGGGGGACTGTGTTTACACATCATACCATGGGTTTCATGAATCACCATATCCAAAGATTCGTCGACACAGCTTGTTGCCAGATAATCTTCAGTGTGTGAAACGCATCAAGCTTCCATGCAATGGATGGCTTTTGCAAACCTGACATGCGGCGATGTGGTTCATGCCAACAGCAAATATGCACAACTTGATTCGTACTGATATGTAGACTGAGCCATGTATTCTGCTGCTGTAGCACGACCCTCTTTTGTTGGATATTATGTACTGTTGTTAGTTTGAAGCACTCCTCTGGTTTGAAGGATAGATAGCTTTCTGGGATCAAGTGCATCCTAACTTACCTGCGCAGGATGTACTGATAATGATGATGGAGATGCTGTGCAGTATATATATATATATATATATATATATATATATATCACTTAGGCTTCAAGTGCGTACTTGTTAGTTAAACCTATGGTTAAAATGTGACACTAAATACGACTAGTAAGTAGTACAGTAGCGGTACTAGTATACGTCGGTCAAATTATTCATCATGTCCACACATTGAATTGACGTGACAACACGCTGCGCGTGAGGTGACACAAGAATCTCGGCAGCGTGTTCGGGTATTCTGGACTTCAGATTTGGAGTACCACTTATCTGTCGAAATCTTTCATCATTCACTTAAAACAGTCGATTGATCATACATTGAGTACCATATAACTGGAATTAACCCATGCAAGTCGAAGAAGGATTGGCCGGTGCTGCCAACTGGCGTCAAGTTCGATCCCACGGATCAGGAGCTGATCGAGCACCTTGAGGCCAAAGTGAGTGCTGACAGCGCGAGATCTCACCCTCTCATCGATTTGTTCATACCAACCATCGACAGCGAGCATGGCATATGCTACACCCGTCCTGAGAAACTTCCAGGTAAGACACCGATCGACCGTCTACTTGCACAAACATATTCCTTTGTTTATAGCTCTATTTTTCTTTTTAGACGCAGACCTGGTGAAGCAATTACAATTTGACAGTTAATAAAAAGTGAAACAAGTGACTGCAACATGCCAAAGATGTTATGAAAATGCCAATTACGTACACTAAAACCTGTATTCGACAATACTGTAGGTATCACACTGAGTGGCCTAAGCAAGCATTTCTTCCAGCACAATTCCAGGGCGTTCAAAAGGGGCACGTGGACGCGTCGCAAGATACAGTCGGAGTGCGGCATGCACGCGATGTGGCACAACACCGGCAATACCTTGCCGGTGATGGTCAACGGCCGACAGACGGGCAGCAAAAAGGTTCTGGTGCTGCACACCAACAAGAACTTTGACCAGCAGAGGACCAACTGGGTGATGCACCAGTACCACCTCGGGGACCTGGAGCAAGAGAAGGAGCGGGAGCTGGTCCTCTGCAAGATTTTCTACAAGAAGAACACTAGGCCAGGAGTAAAAAGATTATTAGTTAGTTTGGTATTGGTACTTTTACTACCTTGTCGTCCGCAAGTTGGTATTGTTGTTAACGATCTTTTGGTATGAACTTGGCATTTGCTTCCAACCATCATGCCGAGGGTCGACGTGGATATAAAGCTGAATCATTTGTTTCAAAACGAATTTTCAGGCACCTGATTTTTATTTGATGGGTAGCATAAGCACCTGCCGTTCGAATTCCCAGTTCTCCAAATTTTTCGAAACAAGTGCATGCTCTTATTATCACGATGAAAAAACAATATCCCTGCTGCATCCCAGTTATCAGTCTGTACTTGCAGAATTCTCTCGTTTATTGAGTACGTATATTGTTTTTTCAGGTCGAGCAAGTTTCAACTGGGCTGTAGACTGCCCAGGCTTGGTTCTGTTTTTAACAGACCCAGCCTATGACGACAACGGGGCACAAAGATCCAGCAGCTATCTACTGGCCTCTGGACCGCCATCGTTAGTTCTATTTTGTCTTACAACATCCGCATGCACTTTTTTTACTGAATCAAACACACAGCCCAGTTCTATTTTCCTCTTGAAACGCATGTCCTACATCCGTTTTCTAATCTCTACCTATAGTTTTACTAGTTCATATACACGTATCATTATATTGAAAATACATAAAATTCACTTTTCATATTTACATCCATATTTTTGTTGTTGTTTTCCCTCCCAACGCTGATTTTTTTACCACTGGTTTTCCCTTAAACCAACTCAATTGTCCCACGTCTTATTTGCTTACAAAAACAAAACGATTTTTTTGGCAAATCAATAAGTTCTTGAAAATGTTTATCATTTCGGGATTACAAAAGTTCGGACTCCACCGAAATATGCAAAATAAGGTTGAAATTTTTGACCGTGGTCCTGGGCAGAAAATGGGATGTAATAAATTACTTAAGAATTAGCAAATGGGCTGCAAATTATTAAAAAATAGCAAATGGGCTCTATGTTGTCTGCCACAGATTTGGAGGCTGACTTGTGGGCCTACTAAGTTCATGCGTACACAAGATTTATCAAAAAAGAAACTTAGTCAACAATCGACTCTACCAGCGTCAGACCATTAGATGTCAATCTAACGGCAATCGTGCTTCTTCAGTCTCTGATATTCCTGCCCCAGCCGCCCAAACCAGCGCCATCAGAACGGCCTGCTCCGGCCTCCCGTGGCTGGCTGTGCTGCCGGGCAGGCCTCACGGCCCCATCATATACTCGCATTCCTGGCCCGTCTATCCCTATACTCACCCACACCTCCTGTTATTTTCCGGCGACGACAGCCAAACCAGTAAACCCTCGTACTCTCCACCACGTGGGCAGCCACTGCCGTTTCTTCCCTGGCTCCGTGTCGTTCCCTTCGTAGGCCTCGCCGTCGTCCACTGCCCTGGCGCTCTCGGCGCGGCGTGGTCAACGTGGTCAACGAACGACATCCATCGGAAGTGGAATGTACGTGGAGAGGCTGACAGCTGGGTCCACGGCCGCACACAAGGAAATTCCTCCTTATTACGCGCAAAATAATTATTCCTCCACCTGACATCTGGGACCCGCCGGAAGGGCCTCTATATTTCGCAAAAAAAGTTCCCTCCGCTGACAGGTCGGACCCACCAACTATATCTTCGCACGCAAGGAAGTGCCTCCTTATTGTGCACAAAATAATGAATACCCCCTGCCAGCTGGGACCCACCACTGTGGGAGGCTGACTTGTGGGCCTACTAAGTTGACGGGGATGGAGGGCTTTGTCAACATAGTCAATATGAACGATTCTAGCTCCAGTGACCGTACGATGTCCATCCAACGGCCTTATTGCTTCTTCAACCTCTGGTGTTCTTGCTCCAGCCGCCCAAAGCAGCGCCGGTCGTGCCGCCTGCTCTTGCCTCCCGTGGTCGGCTGTGCTGCCGCGGAGGCCTCACCGCCCCCATACTACTCCCACCGCTGGCCAGGCCATCCCTCCACTCACCCACACCCCCTGTTATTCTGCGGCGACGGCAGCCTCACACCATAGCCGAACCAGTGAACCCTCGTACTCCTCTCCGCGTGGGCATCCACTTCCGCGTCTTCCCCGGCTCCGTGTCGTCCCCTTCCTAGGCCTCGCCGTCATCCACCGCCTAGGTGCTCTCGGCGCGGCGTGGTCAATGTGGTCAACGACCGACTTCCGTCGGAAGAGTACTGTACGTGGAGAGGCTGACAGTTGGGTCCTCGGCCACAGCCCAGTTATTTTGTGATTTGCCAAGTAAGTCACTTTGTCAGGCTTGCTGGGCTGCAAATCTTTCAAGACGAGGAGAGCTTCATTCGGCTGGCCGAGAAAATGGCCTATCAGTAATGAGAAATGGGCTGTATATTTTTAAAACACATCAAACCGGTAATTAGTTACAAATTTCTTTTTTTCATTCAAGATTTTAAATTGCATTGATTTTTATGCGTGGACAATTTGTTGGATTTTATATTGATATACATTTATTTTTAAAATCAGTTTGAATGTGACTCGAAATTTCGGGATTAAAAACAGTTCGGACCGCACCGAAATATGCAAATTCCGTATAATTTTATAACGTGGCCACAATATGGGTTGTAATGCTAACAAAAAGAATATGGGCTCCAAAAAAACCTTAAGAATTAGCAAATGGACTGTAAATTATTAGAAATAATGGCACATGGGCTGTATGATGTTTTCCACAGATTTGAAGCTTTTCTAAAAAAAGGTTGACACACAAGCAGTGACTGTTGGATGTCCATCCAACGGCCGTCGTGCTTCTTCAATCTCTGCTCTTCCTGCTCCAGCCACTCAAACAAGCGCCGGCGGGACTGCCTGCTCCCTCCTCCCCGCAGCCGGCTGTGCTGCCGCGCAGGCCTCACCGCCCCACCATACTCCCATCGCTGGCCTAGCCATCCCTCTACTCACCCACACCTGCTGTTATTCTCCGGTGACGGCAGACGAACCAGTAAACCCTCGTACAGTTGTACTCCCCCCGCGTGGGAAACAACTGCCAAGTCTTCCCTGCCTCCATGTCATTTCCTTCGTAGGCCTCGCTGTCGTACACCGCCCTGGTGCTCTCGGCGCGGCCTGGTCAACGTGGTCAACGACCGACATGCATCTGAAGTGGACTGTACGTGGAGACGCTGACAGCTGGGTCCACGGTCGCACGCAAGGAAATGCCTCCTTATTATGCGCAAAATAATGATTCCTCCACCTAACATCTGGGACCCACCGAAAGGGCCTCTGTATTTCACAAAAAAATGTAACCGCCGCTGACAGCTTGGACCCACCAGCTATATCTTCGCACGCAAGGAAGTGCCTCTTGATTACGCACAAAAAATGAATACTCCCCTGCTAGCTGGGACCCAGTATAGTGGCAGGCTGACTTGTGGGCCTACTAAGTAGACTGGGATGGAGGGCTTTGTCAACTTAGTCAATATGTACGATTCTAGCTTCAGTGACCGTACGATGTCCATCCAACGACCGTAGTGCTTCTTCAACCTCTGGTCTTCTTGCTCCAGCCGCCCGAACCAGCGCCGGTCGTGCCTTGTGCTCCTGCCTCCCGTGGCCGGCTGCGATGCGGCGGAGGCCTCACCGCCCCCTACTACTCCCACCGCTGGCCAGGCCATCCCTCTACTCACCCACACCCCCTGTTATTCTGCGGCGACGGTAGCCTCACACCGCAGCGAACCAGTGAACCCTCATACTCCTCTATGCATGGGCATCCACTGCCGCATCTTCCCCGGCTCCGCGTCGTCCCCTTCCTAGGCCTCACCGTCGTCCACTGCCCTGGTGCTCTCGGCGTGGCATGGTCAACGTGGTCAAGGAATGGCTTCCATCAGTCGTGGACTGTACGTGGAGAGGCTGATAGCTGGGTCCACGGCCACAGCAAGGAAGTGCCTCCTTATTACGCGCAAAATAATTATTCCTCCACTTGACAGCGGGGACCCACTAGACGACCACTGTATTTTGCGAAAAAAATGTTTCCCCTAACTTCTGGGACCCACCAGCTACATCTTCGCACGCAAGGAAGTGCGTCCGGACAAAAAAACAATTCGCCCCCTTGACTGCTGGGACCCACCAGCTACATCTTCGCAGGCAAGGAAGTGCTTGACAGTCGGGACCCACCTGGTCGAAGCGTATGTAGCGTTGTCATTCTGGTCGCGAACGTGTATGTACATACTGGTCGATGTAGAGGCGTGCACGTGTCGTAGTAGAGGCGCGCACGTAGCATGTACACGTACGTACAGCGACAAGTGTGCAAGAAAGAAAATACGGCCACGTACGTACATACGGGCATGGTCTCGAATGCCTATTCGCGAAGCGTATGGCCAGGGCTCGTGTACATGGCTGGGTCGGAACGGAGAAACTGCATCGTCGTCGTGTTCATGGGGAGCCAACCGGCTGGGTCGGAACAGAATGCGTCATCGTGTTCATTGGGAGGGCTTGGACGAAACAGCCGATGGAAATGAGGCCTGGCGTACCGCAGAACGGAGGAAACAGCCTTGTGTTTGACCGACCATGGTCGAAACGGGATCCTGATCATCGGGAGGGGTCTGGCGTACCGCAAGACGGAGGAAATGGACCTCCTACGGTCGAAACGGGGGTCATGTTGATCAGGAGGGGTGTGGCGTACCGCAAAACGGAGGAAACGGACTTCTGTTGGAGCGCTTCGGTCGAAATGGGGGTCCTATTCATCGGGAGGGGTGTGGCGTACCGCAAAACGGGACTCCACGGGATACTGTTCATCTCCACCGTCGACCCCCTCCAGCCTCCACGGGCTACTTTTCATCCATCGTCGACCTCCTCCAGCCTCCACCTGCAACTGTTCATCCATGGGCTCTTGTTCATCCAGCCTCCACTGTGCGCTACTCCACCGGCTACTATTCAACCAGCCCTCTCCACGGGCTCCTGTTCAACCACCCCTCCACGGGCTACTGTTCATCCAGCCCTCCACCGTCTACTGTTCATCCAGCCCTCCACAGGGTGGTCCTGTTCATCCTGCCCTCCACGGGGTCCTGTTCATCCAGCCCCAATCGGCTCGATCGATCGGGGTCCTGTTCATCTAGAGGTGATGAGGACATAGACCTGGGGTAGGGTAATAGGCCTGACCTATACGTCCTACCTAAGGTCCTTGTCTTAGAAACAAAGAAGTTCAAGAGTAAATAGGGAGGGCCCAACAAAGGTGTCGAGTGCAATCCACTCGACCTACCATTCACTCAGAGATCCCTCCTTCTTTAGGTCACTCGACCACTCAACCATTCGACCATGTAAAAGACCACTCGACGTACAGAAGACCTAAAGCCACTCCACGCAACAACGGTCGGGCATTTACCCTCAGACTTAATAGTCATTTATAGCACTTTACTACGGACGTTACCTGTAACGCTCCTTCTTTATGAACATTGAACCCTGTATAACGGAGGGGAGCTGGGGTCCTGGCGCACTGGAACAAGGGTTCGCACCCCCTGCAACACACACGCATATAATCCAGTCGACTGCCTCCGGGCTCCGAGACGTAGGGCTGTTACTTCCTCCGAGAAGGGCCTGAACTCGTAAAACTCGTGCGTACAGCTTCTCCATAGCTAGGATCTTGCCTCTACATCCCTACCCCCCATTCTACTGTCAGACTTAGAACCACGACAGTTGGCGCCCACCGTGGGGCAGGTGTCTTAGCGACTTGTTTGAGAAGTTGCAATTTTTCCAATCCCCATCAGCATGGTTTCAGGCGGAGGATTGGCCGAGGGCCGCGAGATCCATCTCGGCGCACTCGTGTTCGTCGCCGACGACTCCGCTTGGCTCCAAGAGGCTCCACTCGACGTCAAGGCACTCCCCGTCCGCGGGGCAACGCACTTTCACGCGTGCATCCGCGGCGTCCTCCTGTGGCAGCCGTCGACTCAGTATCGGTCGGCTCCGGTGGCATCTTCACTCCCTGCTGCCCGCCGGCACAAGCGTTCTGGTTGGTCGAGGCTCTAGCGGTGGGTTAGGCACGCGGTGGCTCGCCAATCGGCCACCCCCCAAGTCACGGCAATCGAGCCCGACGAAACTCTCTACGGCCTGTTCGTCTGGCTCCGTTCCAGCAGTGACCCCGCGGCGGAAGTCCTGATGGTCAACGGACCGCGCAGTCCTCCTGGCTTCCCCCGCGATGACAGTGGTCATGGCGGAGGCGATCCGTCGCGTGCCTACGAGGAGTACCGCCCCGAGCCCCTCTCTTCGCAGCAGAGGGAAGAGCTTCGCCGCCGCAACATGGATGCACTTCACACTCCTATCGTTGGAGCAACCCGCGAGGCCCGGGCCTTGGAGGAGGTGCGTCTGGCCAACTTGGCTGAGCGCACTCGACTGGAGAATCTCCAGCACGCACTCGACGAGCGTGCTCGGCAGCGAGTTCCTGAATCCAGTCGATAACAACTTTTCCCGCCTCCAACCCAGGTATATCGAACTCCGATCCAGAATCTCACAGCTGCTGCCCGAATAGCAGAGTCGATTCAGCCTTCCCAGTCGGAGGCTGGTAGAGGTTTGATGCAGATCCGGGCTTTGCTCCGGGCGGCGGGGGAGCAGAACACAGCAGTGTCACAGTCTCGGAATAGGATTCATAGTAGATCTGTAATGGCAGACACAGTCCAGTCGGCCCACAGCCCAAGATCACCTCCAAGGCGTGAGGGACGTGGAGATCGACAGGATCAGTACAGAAACCGTGAGCAGTATGATCGTCTTCGAGTACCCACGCTTCCCCCAAGGAGTGGGTCATACTCGCCTCGGCAACACGACGACAGACGCCCTCACAGTGGTGGGTGAAGGATTCCAGTTGACCCCCGAGAGCCGGGCTTTGACGCGAGATCCATTCTCGTTCAAGGTCTGGTTGACAGGAACAGAGCACACAGAGATGGCCACGATAGAGATTACCCGACCGGCAGCAGGGTGCATGTTTCAGGTCCCGAGTGTTTCAGCAGAGCCATCAGAGCAGCAATGATTCCTCCCAACTTCAGGTTGGCGACTGGAGTCAGCAAGTTCACTAGTGAGTCCAAGCCTGATACTTGGCTTGAGGACTACCGAGTGGCTGTGCAGATTGGTGGTGGCAATGATGAAGTGGCCATGAAGCACCTGCCTCTGATGTTAGAGGGTTCGGCCAGAGCGTGGTTGAATCAGTTAGCACCTGGCAGTATTTATAGTTGGGACGAGCTTGCCCGAGTGTTTGTCAGAACATTTGAAGGTACATGCAAACGGCAAGCAGGGCTAACTGAGCTACAGTCTTGTGTGCAAAAGTCGAATGAAACTTTGAGAGATTATATCCAGAGATGGGTCACGTTGCACCACACGGTGGAGATTGTGTCTGATCACCAAGCAGTTTTTGCCTTCAAGGAAGGCGTCAAGTATCGAGAATTGAATCTGAAGTTCGGTCGGACCGGAGATATGTCTCTGAGTCGAATGATGGAAATTGCCACCAAGTATGCTAATGGTGAAGATGAGGATCGGCTCCGAAGTGGCAAGCACAAAACAGTCGCCCACGAAACCGGAGGAGGGAACTCCAGTCGGAAGCAGAAGCGCAAAGCCGAGCCAGCTGCTCCCGGAGAAGCCTTAGCCGTGACTCAAGGAAAGTTCAAAGGGAAGCCCAAAGGGCCATGGAACCCCAAGAAAGTAAAAGATAAAGATGGAAATGATGTGTTGGATTTACCATGCCACATTCACATCAAAAAAGATGAGGAGGGTAATCTCATTTACCCGAAACATACCACTCGACAATGTCGGCTCCTAATCCAGCAGTTCCAAGAGAAACAGCCCAAAGAAAAGGAGAAAGAGTCGGACAAAGTTGAGGATAAGGAAGAGGACGATGATGGTTACCCCCACGTCAATTCCACTCTGATGATCTTTGCTGATGTTGAGAGCAAGAGTCGACTGAAAGTCATCAACAGAGAAGTGAACATGGTCGCTCCGGTGACGCCCAGTTATTTGAAGTGGTCCCAGACTGCCATTACATTTGACCAGTCTGATCACCCGACACACATAGCCACCCCTGGGAGGCAAGCGTTGGTGGTCGACACAGTCGTCGAAGGCACTCAGTTGACTAAGGTTCTGATGGATGGTGGCAGTGGCCTGAATATACTGTATGCGGAGACCTTGAAAGGAATGGGCATTCCGATGTCCAGACTCAGTGAAAGCAATATGAGTTTCCATGGGGTTATTCCTGGCAAGAAGGCTAAGTCACTCGGTCAGATCGCCCTCAATGTGGTTTTCGGTGATTCCAAGAATTACCGCAAGGAAAAGTTGATGTTTCAAGTCGTCGATTTCCAGAGTGCTTATCATGCTATTCTGGGCAGGCCGGCTTATGCAAGTTTCATGGCTCGACCATGTTACGTTTACCTCAAATTGAAGATGTCTGGTCCTAAAGGAGTGATCACCATCACTGGCAATCGGAAGATGGCAGAAGAGTGCTTCCAGAAGGGCTCAAAGATTGCCGATGCACAAATGGCAGTAGTGGAATTGCAGGAGTATCAAAAAAATGCAGATCCGAGTGATTTGTTGCGAGCTAAGAAGCCTGCCACGGATTCAGCATTTCAGTCGTCTGGTGAAACGAAGACGATTCATATTCACCCGACCGATCCCAATGCTGCTCCGACTCACATTTCGACAGCACTCGACTCCAAATAGGAAGAAGCGCTCATCCAGTTCCTCCGTGAGAACTAGGACATCTTTGCATGGAAACCTTCTGACATGCCGGGTGTTCCTAGGGGGCTAGCTGAGCACCATTTGCGAGTCGACCCAAAAGTGAAACCAGTCAAAGAACATCTTCGACGGTCCGCCGTGCAGAAGAGAAAAGCAATCGGTGAAGAAGTGGCTCGGCTCCTAGCAGCTGAGTTTATCCGAGAGATTTACAACTCCGAGTGGTTAGCCAATGTTGTCATGGTCCCCAAGAAGGACGACTCACTTCGCATGTGCATTGACTTCAAGCATATCAATCGGGCCTGCCCGAAAGATCACTTTCCTCTCCCCCGCATCGATCAAATAGTCGACTCGACTGTAGGGTGTGAGCGCTTGTCCTTTTTGGACGCTTATTCCGGGTATCATCAAATCTGACTGTATGGACCCGATGAGATAAAAACAGCTTTCATCACTCCATTTGGGTGCTTCTGTTATGTCACCATGCCATTCGGCCTGAAGAATGCTGGAGCCACATTCATGAGGATGATTCAGAAATGTTTACTCACTCAAATCAGTCGGAATGTGGAAGCATACATGGATGACATTGTGGTCAAGTCACGTAAAGGTTCCGACCTACTGGCTGACCTTGCTGAAACTTTTGCCAACCTTAGAAGGTATGATATCAAGCTTAACCCATCAAAGTGCACATTCGGAGTTCCGGGCAGAAAATTACTCGGTTTCCTCGTTCCCGAACGGGGGATCGACGCTAACCCAGAGAAAGTTGGTGCCATTCTCCGAATGAAACGCCATGTGCATGTACACGATGTCCAGAAGCTTATAGGTTGTTTGGCCGCCTTGAGTCGATTCATTTCCCGCCTCGGTGAAAAGGCATTGCCTCTTTACCGACTGATGAAGAAGTCTGATAAGTTCGAGTGGACTCCTGAAGCTGATGCAGCATTTGCAGAGCTCAAAGCCCTGCTTTCCACCTAGCCGGTGCTTGCTGCCCCAATCAGCAAAGAGCCTTTACTGTTTTACATTGCAGCCACTGGACAAGTCGTCAGTACAGTACTTACGGTCGAGCGGGAGGAAGAAGGAAAAGCCTATAAAGTTCAGCGCCCAGTATATTATGTTTCTGAAGTTTTGACTCCATCAAAGCAAAGATATCCACATTATCAGAAGCTTGTTTATGGGATTTATATGACCACGAAGAAGGTTGCACATTATTTCTCTGACCACTCCATTACAGTCGTCAGGACGCTCCATTATCAGAGATTCTGAACAACAGAGATGCAACTGGTTGAGTGGCAAAGTGGCGATTGAACTCCTTCCCTTGGATATTAAGTTTGAGGCAAAGAAAGCTATCAAGTCCCAAGCAATAGCAGATTTCCTCGCCGAGTGGATCGAACAGCAACTGCCAACTCAAGTCCACTCGGAGCACTGGACCATGTTCTTTGATGGTTCCAAGATGCTGAATGGTTCCGGTGCTGGGGTGGTACTGGTATCCCCCCGAGGAGACAAGCTCAGATATGTTCTCCGGATTCACTTTGATTCCTCCAATAACGAAGCGGAATATGAAGCACTCTTATATGGGTTACGTATGGCCATATCACTCGGCGTCTGTCGCCTCATGGTCTATGGCGACTCAGATTTGGTAGTCAATCAAGTGATGAAGGAGTGGGACGTCAGAAGCCCAGCTATGACTGGTTACTGCAACACGGTGAGGAAGTTGGAAAAGAAGTTTGAGGGGTTAGAGCTCCATCATATACCCCGACCGAAAAATCCAGCAGCCGATGATTTGGCAAAGATAGGTTCCAAGAGGGAAGCCATTCCCATCGACGTGTTTTTGGAACACATTCATACTCCCTCAGTTCAAGAAGATCCTTTCACTGAAGAGCCCCCGCAGCCCAAGAGTGCCACAGATCCGACTGAAGTCGAAGTCCCAGCCGTGGTCGACCTGATCATGGAGGTTTTGGTCATCACTCCCGACTGGACAGTGCCATACATTGCGTATATCCTTAGGAAGGAACTCCCTGAGGATGAAGAAGAGGCTCGACAGATCGTCTGTCGATCCAAAGCCTTTACTGTGATAAAAGGACAACTGTTCAGGGAAAGCGTAAGGAGTCAGCCAGAAATGCATAACACCAGAAGAAGGTCGGGTGATCCTCAACGACATCCACTCGGGGACCTGTGGTCACCATGCGTCCTCTCGGACCATTGTGGCCAAAGCATACCGAGCCGGATTTTATTGGCCACGAGCAAATGAAATGGCGAAAGATATAGTCGACAAATGTGAAGGCTGCCAGTTTTACTCCAATATGTCCCACAAGCCTGCGTTAGCCCTGAAGACTATTCCACTCGTCTGGCCCTTTGCCATTTGGGGATTGGATATGGTTGGACCCCTGGGGACTGGTAGGAGCGGCTTCACTCATGTGCTTGTAGAAGTCGACAAGTTTACCAAATGGATTGAAGCTAAGCCTATCAAGAATCTTGAAGCCAGTACTACCGCCAGCTTCATCAGAGAATTGACATACAGATATGGAGTTCCGCACAGCATCATCACTGACAACGGGTCAAACTTCGATTTTGATGAGTTCAGAGCCTTCTGTGCTTCGCAAGGCACACGAGTCGACTATGCTTCAGTTGCCCACCCCCAGTCGAATGGACAAGCAGAAAGAGCAAATGGCTTGATTCTCAAAGGACTGAAACCCTGACTGATGCGTGATCTCAAGCACGCAGCAGGCGCCTGGGTCGATGAACTTCCATTGGTTCTTTGGGGATTGAGGACAACTCCCAATCGGTCGACTGGCCGAACTCCATTCTTCTTGGTTTATGGAGCTGAAGCTATTCTACCGAGTGACTTGCTTCACAATGCACCCCGAGTCGAGATCTTCTCTGAAGACGAAGCAGAACTGGCCCGGCAGGACGCAGTCGATCTCCTAGAGGAGGAAAGAGAGATGGCCTTAATCCGGTCGACCATTTATCAGCAAGACTTGCGTCGATTCCACGCCAAAAACATGAGGGGCCGAGCCTTTCAAGAGGGAGACTTGGTTCTTCGAGTGGATCAGCAGAAACCACACAAGCTCGCCCCTGCTTGGGAAGGTCCCTTCATTGTCACCAGAGTTCTCCACAATGGAGCATACCATCTTTACAATGTCGAGCATCAGAAAGATGAACCACGGGCTTGGAATGCGGAGCTGCTCCGCCCCTTTTATACTTAAGTACTCATTCGGATGAGATGCAATAAGAAATACCTTTGTAGTTTGTTCATCAAAGACAAGAGCTTTACAGTCTTCCTAAATGGTTGTTGTTGCTTTTGTTTGCGTCTGAAATCCCCCAGTGGGTGACTTTGCCGCGAATCCGTTTAGCCTAAAGTTTGAAAAATCCTACCGAGTGATGAGCAAGCCTCTCACTCGGGGGCTTTGCTGCAGTCGAGTACTCGCCTAAGTTTGAAAAATCCTACCGAGTGATGAGCAAGCCTCTCACTCGGGGGCTTAGCCGCGAATCCGTTTCGCCTAAAGTTTGAAAAATCCTACCGAGTGATGAGCAAGCCTCTCACTCAGGGGCTTAGCTGCAGTCCAGTACTCGCCTAAGTTTGAAAAATCCTACCGAGTGATGAGCAAGCCTCTCACTCGGGGGCTTAGCTGCA
>NC_057799.1:378243017-378243224 GCF_018294505.1 Triticum aestivum | reverse complement strand
GCTTAGCTGCGAATCCGTTTCGCCTAAGTTTATAAAATCCTACCGAGTGATGAGCAAGCCTCTCACTCGGGGGCTTAGCTGCAGTCCAGTACTCGCCTAAGTTTGAAAAATCCTACCGAGTGGTGAGCAACCCTCCCACTCGGGGGCTTAGTTGCAGTCCAGTACTCGCCTAAGTTTGAAAAATCCTACCGAGTGATGAGCAAGCCT